>NC_135435.1:28729154-29029154 GCF_051991255.1 Vanacampus margaritifer | reverse complement strand
CCTGTGCAAAAGAATGAATGGACCTATTAATTGCACGACTACAGAGTCCCTGAAGGGACAAAATGTGTTGTTTTATATGGTAACATGTCTCTTTTTATAATATCTATTTTTTTAAACTTGTGTGTGTTCTGTTTGTGTCCAGTGGGTCCGAGCGACGACGAGGACCAGCAGGAAAAGACTTTGTCCCAAGTGTATGATCACCTCCCTGACGGTTGTTCTCCTCTGGACATTTTGAAGAAGCCAGCTGAGCGAGAACGAGTTGGTAAGTTCAGTATCACGTGACCCTATAGGCTCTTGTTTCTTGATTGCATTTTTTTGTTGTTTTGTTCTTGCCATGCCTTCATTATTGAGTACAGTAATTTCAGGACTATAAGCCACTATTTTTTTTCACTTGCATTCGACCCTGCGGCTAATACAAAGGTGCAACTTATCCATCAGATCACGGGAGGGGGGGGCACTATAAAGGAAGCGCAAGAGCGTCAGGCAGAGCAAAACAAACCAAGTGAGCCCAAATACAGTAGGAAAGACAGAACGAGAGCGAAAGCTATGGTTGCATGGAATTCATTACCTGGATTTTTGTTATTAGAAAATAATAAGAGAAGTATTAAAATGAAGCGGCAACTTCTTTTGTTTACACAATAATTAATATGACTTGAGACTATATACAGTATATATATATATATATATATATATATATATATATATATATATATATATATATATATATATATATATATATATATATATATATATATATATATATTATGTGAACATTGTAACAATGAGCTAAAGTGTTGGATTTGTAAATTAATTTATATTGGGGACCATATTTATTTATTTATTTTGATTGTATTACAATTACGTATGTATTATTTAATGTTATTTGACGGCATTGACCTTTCATTTACTTTTATTTATTTTTGTTGTTGTTTAATGTATTATTTGTGAGTGTAGGTGTATATATTTTTATATGTGTATTTGAAATGATTGTAATGAATTTGAAAAGACCCCAGGAAGATTAGCTCCTGAGATGTGTCAAGAGCTAATGGCGCTCTTAATAAACGAAACAAATTAAAACAACATAATCCTCATTATGGAAAAGAAAGTAGCAGGAACCCAGTGCAGTAACATTAAAAGACCTGCGGCTTATATGTAACAAACTCAAGTATTCCCCAAATTTAGCTGGTGCGGCTTATAGTCAGGTGCGCCTTATAGTCCAGAAATTACTGTAAGTATATATTTTTTTAGTCTCTGGTTTATTACGCACTGGAATTGTTTACTAAAATTAGGACTTTATGTTATTAAATGCATTGAGCCACATTAAGGGAATAAATTATTTATTTATTTTTAAATGAAAGTCAACCTTAAACATTTCTTGACAACCAATCACAGCTCACCTGTTTTCTGAAGTTGAGCTGTGATTGGTTGTTACCTGAGCCCTAAGCAACATTGATGTCATCTTGAGGATGATGAGATGGATAAAAACGGCTGGATTTTGCTGGATTAACTCGTATTCTAACGCAATATTAACCAGAATACCATATTTAGACCATCAGGCTGCGTAGAACATTGTATTGTCCCCAAAAAAATTGGGGGTTACAATGATTTTGTACATTCTACTTTTAATTTAATTATTAATTAATTAATTTAATTTTAATCGTTATACAGAAATTATGTAATTTGTTTGTGCGAGTCTTAATACAGTAAATCAACGTATTCCTTTCTTCTTCTTTTTTTTCTGCGCACAAGGCTCAATCACTATCCGTCCACAAATATCATAGCATCAATAGTTTAAGCGACCATTTCCTGTCCCCCAACAGGAAGAGCCCACATCCGTCGCGCCATCGCGGGCCACGAGGAGGCGCTAAGGATCTACAGCTTGTGCCATCACCTCAACAAGTTGGAGGTGCTGCAGGATATCCTGAAGGCCAGCCACCAGCGCTCCCTGCACAAGGCCAGCGACAATCACACAGACGAGGAGTTCACCGACTACCTGGTCGCCCCCGATATTATCTGTGAGCGCTCCCTGAGCTAATCTGGCAGTTTCTTTTTTTTTTTTTTCTGGAAATGTAGTAATAAAGACTGTTCAATTGTATGTATTTATTTATTTATTTATTTTAATATAGCAAAAACCGATCAACCAGCAGAGATGGAGATTCCCACCATCTTAAAGGTGAAAGTCAGCGACTTTTTCCAGAGGCTGGTATGTGGGTTACTAATCTACTACTCAAAATGTTTGTGTGTTAAAATGTGTGTATATGTACGGTACGTTTTGTCATCATCATAAAAGTTAAACATTAACACTAATGGTGGACAATGAATGGTGCTTGGGTCACATACTGCTATTAAGAGGAACAGAAAATAGTTTCCCACTTAATAGCAGTAGTTTGGTGAAAGTTTTTTTTTTTTTGGGGGGGGGGGGTGTTTGTGTAGTCTTTATGAAAAAAACAACAACCAACAACTACACGAGCGAATTCTACTAAATTTGGTGGTGGTGACGTGGTGCCTGTACCAAAAAATAACACAACCCATTAATAGACAACCTCCACCAAGCACAAAAAGAATAAGAGGTATTGTTTTTGCTGGAAGTTTGTTTATTGTTTATTTAGCTGGATTATGCAAAATCAATACAATTTTCATCAGGCTTTGCAATGTCGGTCGGGGGGGAGGGGTGTTACCTCTGCAAACTTTTTTTTTTTTTTTGTCGTACTAGAATAAACTGTAATTGCATATTCACCACAATAGGTGGCAGAAACAAAAACATAGTACATTATTTTTTTTGTTTGAAAGAAGAATGGAGAAGACTCATTTAATTTCCATTTTGTGTAAGGGTGTGTGGTGCAAGTACTCAACAAGAAGTTGTGATGTTATTTATTTTAGTTACTACTCTTTGATATACTTCTTCTGATGAATTAAAGTGACTTCTTTTTTGGGGGGGACCTTAACATGCATGAACCCATTCGTGGAATTTGAGATTTTAGTTAGGACTGTTTGTCCGACTTCAATAATCCAAAAAGCGTGTCATCCCTTCATATAATGACAGACTGATAGGATTTAGCGCAGTAGAGATTTTCCCAGCAGATAGAAATGTATCCAGAAGAAGGCAAGTACAGAATGCTTACAAATCAGATCCATTTGGGATGAATGAAATTAATTATAGAGTTGTAATAAACCACACGTCTGATGTATGTGTGTCCACTCAGGGTCCTCTGTCGGTGTTCTCTGCTAAGCAGCGTTGGACGGCACCCCGGAAAGTGCGTCTGCACACAAAGGACAAAGACCTGGGCTTCACCCTAAAGGGGGACGCACCGGTCCAGGTTGTCTCGCTGGATCCCCTTTGCCCTGCTGCTGTAAGTACTACTGTAGTACTTGCCGTCAATTTGAAATAAGACACTTTATAAAGTGTGGCGATGCCAAATGTGAATTTGATTCACTGACTCAAGTTAGTGGAAACACCAAAGACTCCGCGGTGTTGCTTTGCTGACTCAGCAGAAACTAGCTGAAAACGAGGGCAGACTCAGATGAGTTGGGTCTGTTGTTTCGCTGACCTAAGTGAGCGGAAACGCAACATAACGCGTATGATTTGGTCATATTCGGTTCACATAAGCACCATGATTTGTTCGAATTGATTCACTGGCTCAAGTTAGTGGAAACACCACAGACTCGTATGATTTGGTCATCTTGGTTCATTGACTAAAGTCAACACAAGAGACAGACAGTGTGTAGGAAGTTGAAAGCAGTATTATGGTTCTAAAGAGGTTTATGACCTCGTTTGAGTGGCTTTATGTAACACCACTAATCTGTTTCGTAGCCCGCAAGGCTTTTAATTAGAGTCAGCGACCATTAATGAGCCCAACTGACTCGTAATTAAATTAAAATCAGGCGCTTTATTCTGGTCCAGTTTATTCATCGTAAAGGTAGAGCGAATCAATAAAGTTATTTGATATTCAAAGTGTGCTGCAGGGGAGTCGGTGGCAAGCATCTGGCTTCAGTTAAGGTTTGACGAGAACAGCTTTAAAATAACACGTCTTGTAATAAATCTTCAACCCCTAAATGACTCCTCCGCTTTCCCTGGAGTTTATACTGTAGACGACCTGAATGGTGATTCAAAGCAGCAAGTAAAACCTGAGCTCGAGACTTAAAGGAGCTAAACATCATCATAGGGTTAGATTAGCATTGTTCTTACCTTCTTAACTCATTCACTGCCATTGACGGCTATAAACGTCAAAAATTCATTTCACCTATTTATATTAGTTTATCATTTTTTTCCCACTTTTGTTAACAAGAGTATGAAAACCTAGAATTTTTTTATTGTACATTTAGAACAGATATGAAATTTGTGAATAATCGCGAGTTAAGTCATGCGATTAATTACGATTAAAAACGAATCACCTGATGCCCCGAATTTTTAATAATATATATTTTTTGAATTCATTCACTGCCATTGATGCCTATGAATGTCAAAAAATAATTTTAACTATTTATATTAGTTTATCATTTTTTCCCACTTTTGTTAACAAAAGTATGAAAACCTAGATTTTTTTTATTGTGCATTTAGAACAGATATAAAATGTGTGATTAATCGTGAGTTAACTAGTGAAGTCATGCGATTAATTACAATAAAAAATTGTAATCGCCTCTTGCCCCTAATTTTTAATAATCTTTAAAAAATAATAATAATAATTATGGCAGTGAATGAGTTAATATAGATAGGATTCAACTTGGACATAGTATTAGCACATTTATTTAATAAAACAGATCACAATTTGTGACTCAATCAGTTAACCAAAAACACAGAATCATTTGAGTCTGCGGTGTTTCCTGTGAGTCCCCTTACTCAAATCAGTAAACACTACAACCAAATTATCTGAGTCTGCAATATTTCTGGTGAGTCTGCTATCTCGAGTCACAATTTTCCCAAAACAAGTACTCCTCTCAGTCCGTTGGGTTTCTGCCAGCTCGAGTTAATGAACCGATGCAACAGAATCATTTTGAGTAAATAAACCTCAACAATTGAATCATCGGAGAACTCTCAATTCCTGTATATTATTGTGAAGGTATAGAGAGTGCTTTGACTGATTTACAAGTCAGAGTTTGCTGATCAAAGTAGGTGAAGCGGACCTGGCGTGTGAATATTGACACTGCGGTGTCAGGAGGTCTGACGCTGTCGTTGGTCTGTGGCAGGCCGACGGGCTGAAAGAGGGCGACTACATCGTGGCCGTTGGCGAGGCGGAATGCAAGTGGATGGGTGTGGGTGAGGTGATGAGGCTGCTGAAGGACGTGGATCGGCAGGGCGTCGACATCACGGTGGTCAGCGTGCTGGACGGCAACCCGACCATGGTGAGGCCCGTTTTACACTACGTTCTCCGCTTCACTCAATTGAGGAGAATTGTCTCATTTTTACCACCGGTACCTTGCTAGAATAGTTGCATTTGAAAAAGCCATACTGAGAATAAAGTTGTACCTTTTGAGTGAAATATAAAAAAAACGAAATTTTATGAGAAATAATGTTGCTCAAGAATAGACAATTATTTCAATTACAGTACAAAAAAAAGCTAATAATCTTCAAGAATAGTCTTAGTTAAAAAAAATTTTAAAAAGAGGTCATCTTGTGAGAATAAAGTTGTTTGAGTAAAAAAGAAAAAGAAAAAAAAGCACTCTTACAGAGAGTAGTTACACTTAAATTAAAAAAAATAATAAAAAAATTTCAACAAGTACCAAAAAGTAAAGTAAAAACCCCTGAGCCTTACAAGAATTAAATCAAACGTTTGTCAAATAAAGACAATTTTTGATTTTTTTTTACCAGAATGAATTTGCATCTCAGGCAACATAGAGGACAGGACGTAATAGGAAAAAAAAAAATACTTTCAGAAAATAGTCGTATGTTTTCAATTTGGAATAAAGTGAAAAATTACATAATTTAATGAGAAATCTCATTAACTACATTTTTTTTGGTGCAGTTTCACATTATAAAAAATCTGAAATATTTTACCAGAATAAAGTGATTTTTTTTTTTAATACAAAAGACATAGCCGTATGTATGAAAATACAACTTTTTAAAGTACATTATGTCAAGTAAAAAAATAACAACAACAAAAACCCACATAGAAAGTTGTAATGTGTGTGTGTGTCCAGCCGGCAAAGAGCGCCACCTTCTGCGGCAACCTCCCCAAGACGTACTCCATGATCTGTTTGGCCTACGACGACGACAAAAACGGCAAGTCGCGCAAACTCATCAAGAAGTCGTCCTTCCTCAGCTGGGGCCTGAAGAACAAACTGAAGAGCGCCAGTACCGTCAGCCTGCCCACCGCAGAGCAGTCGTGGAACAAACCCTTCCCCAGCCCCTACAAGGACGCCTACTGAGTACGAAGGAGCACTCCACGACACTTACAATGAATGTTTATACTGTACACACACACACACACCTATACCCTCCCAAGTTAAAACCGCTGATTGAAGAAATTGTCTTTTAAAATCAAGTGAATGAAATGTTTTAAGCTGCTAACCAGTTGGTTTTGTCATACAGCTTTAAAAAGGGATCTTTGAGTAAAGTGCCTGACCAGCCAGCCAGTTGGTGACGTTAATAAGTCAGATTTGGAAAAGAGTGTAAACGAGTCGTTGTGCTGCGTTTGGGGAAATATACAGGAAATTGGAAATCTCGCTTTCCAACATAAACAAAAAACATGGCAGACGACCTCGATACCCTACCGTTACTTTTAATCCTCACGCGATAATCTTGATAACAAACCCCCGTGACACGTTGGAAAAATATTTTGAATGTTATAGTCATGCTAATTGGAGTTAAAAACGAGTCATCTTATGAAAATAGTCACATAAAAAGAGCACAATCTAACAAAATCAAGATTTATCACCCACCCTCAAAGTCACATTTATTTGAGTCATAAAGCTGCTATGTTACATGAATAAAGTCACACTTTTTTAAAAAAAATTCTTCAAGAAAAAAGGTCGGAATGTTAGGAGAATAAAGTTGCACATACGTGAGTATTTTTTTAATATATTTTTTAAGGATGATTATGGGGATGTCATTTTATTTTGGAAGGACAACAATGTAATTTAACGATATACCGCCACCCCCACCCTCCATGAACTTGCAATATTATGAGAATGAAGTCAAATTAATTAAGAAAAAAAAATATTGGAGGATAATAAAATGCATTCTTCCCCCCCCCCCCCCAATTTTTTTTAAATTAAAAAAGCATGATCTTAAGAGAATCAAGTGTTACACCCACAATTGTAATAACGTCACATTAATTCAAAGAGTCACATTCACTGCAAGGATAAAAAGTGTCATCTTAAAAATACACAATTTTAATAAAATACTGTTACATTAATTTGAGGAGGAAAAAATTATTCAGAAAAATAGTCACACACAGAGTAAAGAAAAATAGTTGAAAGGATGAAGTCTAACCGGTCAAAGTTCACGTCTGGTTGTCCTCGAGTTTACGAGTACAATAACTCCGCCTGCCACTTGTTAACTTTAGTTTTCGCAACTTTGTTTCTCAAAAGTGTGCACCGATTCCTAAGATGAGCTAACCTGTCAGTTAGCGACCCGACCTACAAAGACTCCCTGTCATTAGATGAACACATTCAATTTGTCCAAATATTTGCATGATTTTTTTTTTGGGAGTGCCTGAGACGCAATGTAAATACACAATATTGATTTAATGTTTGCCTCAAGTGTACCACTAAATGCCTCAAAGTTACTGAAGTACATTATATCTGTGCCACGTGAGTGTGAAATTCATGCGGGTGCTGGGATTTTTCTCTTTTTTTTTTCAAAGCTGAGATAAATGGAAGATTTAAAAACAGGTTATTTGAAATTCCAACTCAAATGGCACAGGAACACTTCCATAGCACGTCCATAATAATCATAGAGCATCTTGTAATACGAATGTAGGAGCAGACTGACCACATCACCTTTTAATTAAACATTCCACAGAAAAACTGCGGCCATTTTTGTTGACACTTTTGCGGTGTTGGACTCATCTCTTTTGTCTACAAAGTAGATTCTTATACATGTTTGATAATCAAATTTATTATTTATGTCATATGAAAAATATTATGTTCCTGTTGGGTTTTGTGTAGTTTACGAATGGAAAAAAAATGTGCACATTGAAAGAATGTATGTATTTTATTCCCTTTTTGTATGTGTGTGTGTATGCTGGTACATTGTCATAAGAAAACACTCTGATGCGTTGTAAAAGCGTAAAAAGTGCTCATCGTGATGATTAATAATTGTATTGTATCATCCTGAGATATATGCATATATTGTACACCCATGTCATATATTACAAACAAACAAAAAATTATGTCGCTAACTGACTTCCAATCTGGGGCTGTTGTATTATTACCTTCTCCTGTGGTGTATGTAAATGTTTATCTGGAAATTCTTTGTGTCTTGTCTTTGTGTTGAATCAAATCTTAATAAAACAAAGGGGACAAAAGCATTTCTATCTTGTGTGTGTGTGGGTGTGGGGTGGGGGGGTTGTCTTTTACGAGCATGTCGGCAATGACTGAAATGACTTTGGACACCCAGTGTGTCAACAGTGGTGTATTTAAACTCGCATGACATCTTACGAAATCCTTTCACATGCCTTTCTTCACAATCACCTGATGCATTCAATTTAGTCAAAAACATATTTTTCCTAGGGTGATTATATGCGCTATAGAGGATTTGCATGTTTAATTAATTTTAATAAAAAATCTCGACTGCAAATACATATTTTTACAAATAGTCTACTTGTATTTTAAATGTTTTTCCCCACTGGTAGAAACAATATTAATAAGTTGCTTTACGCAAAAGACAAACAGGTGCTATATTAAATGAAATACAAAATATTTTTTCTACGTAGTAGTTTGAATTTTAAAGACAAATGTGTGCACATTATCTGATCTATTTTCCCCAACACAAGCAACTATAGTGTGTACGACAAGTGCATCATTACTTGATTGTAAGTGAAAAGTTTGTATTAATATTTAAAATGTATGATTAAAATAATCATGGACGAAATCTATTGAGTGTCGTTAATGGAACCTTGTCGCCCTCTACAGACAAAAATAATGACTAAGCATGCGGTTGCTAGGCAAAATCAAGCGCGCCTCCGATTGGACGTGGTAGAAAGGGCGAGCCAATCCGAGCTGCGGATGAAGCGAAGTGCCGCTGGTGAAGCGTCTAGATAGAAACAAGGAAGCCACAAGTAGCAACCTCAAAGATTAGCATTGTCCATAAAAAAATCCGCTAATAGATTGAATAAGTTAACATTGAAACGATAACCATTGGTGTGTTACATTTTAGCGACGCCAGCCATCACGGCGTTGCTTTAAATTAAAGAACTTGGACACACGCAACGTCCGCCATGTTGAAGCTGAACTTCTGGAGGGAGAAAGATAAACAATTCGTGAGTGTTTGTCCACTAATGTTCTTTCTTCTTTTTTTTTGGTATACTTTATTGACATGATTGCATACCTACAGGAAATGCAGTAGGTCGGAACGATGTTTGAGAGGAGACAGAAAACTTAGAGAAAGAGAACCGAACAAACGAAAAACAGGATTTAAGCAGTCAAACAACAGGGCAATGTTACAAGTTACACAGGAGGTGGGTTTTTATCTAATTGGATTGGTCAGGACGAGATGGGACAGGGCAGGAGAGGACATATGAGTCACATGACTAGCGTGACATTTGTACACAGCTTCCTCGCTATAACGCGGTTCACCTTTCGCGGCCAAATTTTTTTCCCTAGTAGTGTTCCTATTTTTAAAATCTATGAAGGTTTAAACATTAAATAAAAAATAAAGCCATAAACGCCATCATTTTTGTGCCATCCCCTTCCCTCAACATTATGTGCTATTGGTGTGTTGTTGTGTGTGTTCTCCTACATGTATGTCTATGTGTGTGTAGAAACACATAGCCCATGGTTTGGTCCCCGCTGCCTCCATCGCCCCCAAGGCTGCGGTGCCTCGTACACCACCCCCGCGCAGCCCCGCCCCCTCACCTGAGAGAACCAGGTACCCTAAGTCACTTCTCCTCATCTTCCTACACTTCCTCTTATTGTTTCTCCTCAGTCTGCTTTCCCTCCATCCTATTGTTCATACAGTACTTTACAGGCGTTGGATGTAATGACGTCAGTGCAAAAGCGTCTGGTGTGATGTATTACAAGTCAGGGCGGGGGAAGTGAGTGTCGGTTATTTTACGGCCTGTTCTATTACTATGGAACACAGACAGCTTCCTGGCAATGATACTAACTTCGAAGGCAGAAATTTAGAAGCAGTTCATACAGAACAGGAACATGAGTGAGGGGTGGAAAAGTTGTATATTATACTTAAAACCTTTTCACAGTGGTTGAGTGGTGATTTATTTACGACCAGTAGCCCTTCAGGTATCTATTTATTAATTGTATTTTTTTGTAGACATAAATTATGCAATGTCTATGTTTACTTATTACAAAAATAAATTAGTAGAACATGGTCAATACTGTAGTGGAATATATTTTATATTACAAAAAACAACAACAACATGTGTATGATTGTATATTTTATTTTGTTGGGGTCTCTGTCAGCAACGGAAGGGTCCGAAATTTCTGTTGCTTCCTTTCTTATTCTTTTACATTTCGTTTCATACTACAAACGTCAATGTGTTGGTTTGTAATGTATCAGTTTCTTGTTTCTTTTCTGAAATGTTATTTGGTTTCTTATTCTTTTTTAAAATTTTATCTTGCAGATATCAAAATTGTCCATCTTTTTTTTCTTTTGAGAAACATCTAATAATTTCCTCCTTATACTTTTTTGAAAATGTTTTTGTATTTTGTGTTATTTTATTTTAATTTGAAGATGTTCCGTCATTTAGTTTGTTTTGCTTGTGCGCAGATCGGCCTTAGCGGCTGCCATTTTGTCTTCATCGCTGACTGGACAGACATGGGCTCTGCCGCCAGCCCGTCCCCGCTCTTTCTCTGAGAGTGACCAATCGGAGTCCTTGCTTTCTGAGCGCAACATCAGCACCCCGCTCTCCACGCGGTGACGCGCATGCTCCACCCATAACTATTCATGCTATAAAGAGCGTTTCCCTACTCTAACTTGCATTGTCCATCCTCCTCAGTGATCGATGGTCAGAAGGCTTTGTCGCTCGTCCACGTTTGTCCTCCCCTGACCACTCTGAGGAGGAGCTGCAGCATCAGGCAGGTGAGGAGGAGGAGGAAGAGGAAGACGAAGGAGGAGGCGAGGAGGAGGAGGAGGAGGAGGAACATGTCTACCATACTCTGGACAGACAGAAAAAGTGTTCAGATGCAGAAGCAGCAGTCTACTCTTTGCCATTGAAGAACTTGGTGAGGATCAACATAATTGACAAGTCAATTTACTGAATATGGATCGAGTCCTTGGTATTAAATATAACCATACATATTAGACATGACAGAAAAGCTCAGGAACAACAACAAGTTGGACAGACCCACTAAGGAAATTATGCCAAACACAAAACTAAGGATCAGGAGGCAAGTTTATTAATGCATTAATTTAAGCCCATATCTCTTGAAATATTACAAAAGAAAACCTCAGAAGCAGGAAGTACCAGAAAGAAAAAAAACATTAAAAAAGAAAAAAACTCACCATATTGTGGTTCTTCAACATTGACATTTGTAGCACTTAGGAATAAAGTGAAACCAGACTTAGACACTGAGTGGTGCTGTTTTACATAGTATGACTCCAAAGGGATCCTGTACAAGTGCTGTATCAAAAGAAATTTCAATTCGAAGTGACTAGTGGTAGTATTATTGTAACAAAATGTTTCTCCTTGTCTTTCAGACATTTGTGCCCCAATCAAGCCCAATGTTGGCCAGCAGGGAATCTTCTCCAGGTAGTAGTCATCTGTCACATAAGATCTCCAGTTAGGTGATGTTTGTCATTCAAGATACATCCTGAGGGAAACATGGAAACTCACAACCAAACTATCTCTGTGGGCCGCAAATGACCCCCTAGGACGGCAGTTTGAGACCCTGACTGTTTGATAATACAGTAGCATGATTTTCATTAATAGTGTGATTTTGGTCTTCTTTTTTTTTTTTCAGAATTCCTGAGGGAAAACGTCATCGTACTTCCTCGAGCCAGCAGCAGCAAGAAAATGACGAAGAAAAAATACTCCACAAGTCATAAGGAAGAAATGCCATGTAAGCATCTACAACCTCCACTTTGTTCTTCTTCTCATAACCCAAAGCATTTAATGTAATCTATTTCCTGTGCAGCCACCAGCCAATCCAAAGGGCCAAAATCACTGAGTCAGCCATCTCGAGAGGCCAGTGTCCTGGTTGAGGACGGGGAAGCAGTGAAGGCCCTGAAGGACAAGAATGCCATGCTGGAGGAGAAGCTGCGACACCTCGAACAGGAAGTCAGTCGTGTGCGGGCCCAGCCAGTCAAGACCTCACCTACAGGTACAAGTTTCTTTCAACCTGAAATAGCTTCATTGTCCAGAAAAGGCTCAATTATGTCATCATGTTGGTCATGTAAAAAATCTATATATTAAAAAAAAATCTTATGTTGAGTTTGTGACCAAAACTGTATGATTCAATACAGTTAATAACAAGGAATTAAAACTGCAGTGTTTCAATTGATCAAAAGTGGCTGGATAGTGCTGAAAAGTACTATTTGATGTAAACTATATATTATGAACATTTAAAGAGCTTAAGTCGGAAATTACAAAATGAGACAAAAATCCCCGACCTTGTGAACACAATTACATTTGCACCAACCAGCTACGACGTTTAAATGAAAACAAGCAAGGTGGCCCCAATTGGCCAGCATAAAGCCCAAAGGGTTAATCCTGTAAAGCAGGGATGTGATTTTTCCGCTAATTCGCGGAATTCCGTTTTTTTTTATCTCCCCCCCAAAAAAAAAAAAATCAGATTTATTTTTTATTTTTTATTTTTTTAGTAGTAGTTCATTGTGTATGCACATGACTCCGACAGATAACATCTTCTGCTATAACAAAGACATTTGTGGTATGCTCTAATATGAGTTACTTTTCATTTGGTCATGATACAATTATTTGTTCATGAAATTTGAACTCTTCAACATTATTTATGTGTTAATTTAGTAATCACATTAGTTAGATATGATGATATTCTCAGTGATAGTTTTTAAAAGCAAAGGCAGTCCAATGTTTTTGAATGTGACTGATTTTGAGTTGACTAAAACTGCCATTTTATATGGGATAGTTCAATATACATTGAAAATTTATGCTGTTGTTTTGTCTATTTCTTTGTCATGTGAGTGCATTGAAAGTACTTAAAAACACGGAAAACCCATGAGCTCCCCCCCTTGTCCCCCCACCAGGGGCACTGCCCTGGACCTAGCTGGGTGCCAGCGGCCCCCAGACCCCCGGCTAAATTTTCAGATAATTTCACTTTGGTCAAATCACATCCCTGTGTAAAGTGTTTGTTTCTTTTTCCAGGCATTCAGGCAGATCTGCGGGACGCAAGGCAGCAGGCGCAGGAGCTTGTGGATGAAAATGACGCCCTCAAACGCAGCATCCATCGCCTCAGCGTGGAGTTGAGCGCCTACCAGACCAAATACAGGCCCTTCAACAAGCAGGAGGTACAAACAACAACACGCTTACTCTGCTGAAAGCCACAACAATCATCCATCAGTCCGCTGACTTTGGGCGAGACACGGGCTACAATCTGGATAGTTTACTAGCCAATCCTAGGGCACATACAGATAGACAAACTGTCATTCACATTTAAATCTTTGAACAATTGAGAGTCTTCAGCATATGGAGAACATGCCAACTCCACACAGGAAGAACCCAAGATATGATTTAAAATCCCCACCTCAAACTGTGAGGCAGATGTGCTAACCCCTTCTCTTCCGCACTGCCCTGCAAAAATCAATCGAACTTTTTTTTTTTATAAGACTTATGCATGTAATGTTCAATAGAGCATAAAGCACATGATCTTCACACAGGCTCAGTCTCCTGCAATTTATTTGACCTTTATATGCCACTATAGAGGAGTACAAGTGATGTAGGGAATAAAAGCCAAAAAACAAAAATGTGAGTTGATCCTTCGACGCTTGCTGTGCTGCTGCTTCTAGCAGATTTTATTATTCAAGTTTGACTAATTTGACTTGATTTTAGTTTTCCATTACAGTAAATAATTACACACTATTTTGCTAGTTAAGAATAAAAATGACATTATGACAATGTGACATTTCTTAGGGAAAATGAGTTCTTTGTGTGTTGGCTGCCTGCACTTTTCATCATAGCGGCCTCATGCTGTGTCCACACACTAGGATGTCCACATTTTCAACAAAGTGCAGAGCGTGGGCCGTCATTACAGGCGTTTTTTAAATCATTATTATTCTCCTTACATTTTAGCCATTTATCCCTTTCACATATCTTATGGATTTAAACCATGCCAGCAAAAGTTCACCTAACTGATTAAAAAGAGTTACCTCCTTTTTGCACTTTTTAGATTCTCAATTCAATTAATGCAAACCATTCCAATTTCAAATTGTGAAGCTCATTCAGGACATCTTTGGGGCAGTTTGCAAATAAGACAAAATTCCCAAATGAAGAGACATTTGAAATATTTACCTCCTCTTTCCACATTTTTTCCGCCAATTCAAACCATTTAACTTCAAAATGTTCACCACGGTCAAAACTTAATTTGGGTTTGTGTGTTCTTAACTCAGGTTGCTATCTTGCCATGTGTTAGACTAGCAATCACATGTTAGCATTCTAGCAATTCTTATTGTAATAGTAATAAAATAAGTAACTTGTTTTTTTATTTCCACAATTCCCACATGATTCAGTATTTCTTCCATTTTAATTCATTCCACAGCATTTCATCTTAGCGTGAGATCGTCAACATTCACACGCAATTTCGACAGAAACGTCAGTCAGTTTTCAACTGTGTTGTTTTGATGTGTGTTGTAGAGCTCCAGATTAAGCAACCTACCAAAGACGGGTTCTCCTCCTCCTTGGCTGGTTAGTAACATATGAAAACTGCCTGATGTAAGCTCAATGCAGTACTTTGTGTGCTAATTGTTACGTGTAAATCAGGAGATGTATCTTTAAATATTTCATATGTCTTAGTGGTTGCATATCATTTGTAATCACATTATTTTTTTCTTTCAAATATAAATAATAATTATACAGTAATATAAGTTTGTAAATAGTCCATTTACCGGTACTATATGCAAATAGAATGATATCAATGTAGTCTAGTTGTTTCCGATCATTGTAGGGTTTACCCTGCTTTTCTTACCAAAAGTCATCTTAGGTTAAGATTCTTAATTGAGTTTTTTTTTTTTTTTACGGGAATCCTTATTTATCTTTATGTGCTCTGTAATTGGCTAGCAACCAGTCCGGGTGTGCCCTGTTGACATCACGCCTCTTGTCCTTGGTTGGTGTAGGTCGACATGAAGTATTTGTCTCCTCTGATGTTGGCCTACGACGACATGTTAAATGATAAAGACGCTCTTCTGCGCACTGCTGAAGTAAGACACATGTGAACACCACGGCAAAAACAATTGCTTTTATCACGGATGACAGCAGAATGTGATTGATTGCCGCAGGAGGAGGTGAAAAAGCTTCGGGTGCATGTAGAGCAGGTGGTGAAAGAAAATGAGATGTTTCACCGTCAAATGGCCAAGAAGACTGAAGGCCTCAGCCAGGAAGAATGGTAAATACAAAGCACAACTTCCTGCATTTCACTTTTTTCATGACATTGTTTTATAATAGATTAGAAAATATCCAGTGAGTTGACACATTTCTCATGAAGTGATGTCATGGAAGAAGATCTGATGATGAGGAGAACGAAGGATGATGAAAAGATGAGGTGGCTTATGAAAGGTTGAGAGAGTTGTTATGATTCTTCTATTATATGACAACATTACAGATATGATATGAGAGTAGGATTTGAAATGTTAAATAAGATTAGAGTGTTTCAGTCAGTTGCGTGTGTGAGACGTAATCATCTGTCCCTGACGGTCCCTCGTGTATGTGTGTGTGCAGCCATCAATTGCAGCAGCAGGCCATTCTGGTGCTGCGGGAGAATCAGCTGCTGATTGAGCAGCTGGAGGCTCTGAATGCGAAGAACGAGGCAGAGCACAGCAAACGCTCATCTGAGGGTGCATACAATATGTCTATCCATCCATTATCCATCCGCCATCCATAATTCATCTGTTATCCATTCATCCATGCGTTCATTTATCCATTGTCCATCTATCTATCATCTAATCAATCAATCCATCTAAATCCATCAGTAGTCATCCTTCCAGCCATACATACATCATCATAGATGCATCCATGATCCAGCCATCTTGAATCCATCATCAAGTATATATTCATCCTTCCACCTACCCATCCAGCCATACATCCGTCTTGCATCATCATCATCAATCCATCCATCATCCATCTATCTATCCTTCCATCCATCAATATCCCCATTCTTCCCACGTGCAGTGTCCCGAGCGTCCAAGGAACTGATGCTGCTTGAGGCGGAAAACCAGCGTTTGCAGGAGGAAGTGGACAAGAGTAGGAGAGAGGCGCGCCAAAGCGAAAGGGAGGTGCTCACTCTAAAGACCCGCCTCGAGGACGCCGTTACCTGGGAGGAGCACTGCAGCATCGCCGGGAAGCTAAGGCGGTACAGAGTTGTATTACCTCCGCCGGGGCGGGTTATGATGTCATCACCTTCACTGTCAAAACAGTGTACCTGGAAAGGAATCACAACTCTTCACATTTCCCTATTTCGTTATGTTGCAGCCTTATTTCAAAATTGACTCAATTCATTTCCCCTTCAAAATTCAACACACAGCACTCTATCATGGCAACATGAAAGGAACTTTTTTTCTTTCAATTAATGTATTTTTTTTTAAAATCACATCCATAAGTGTTCACAGCCTTTGCTGTGACACTCTAAGTCAGGGATAGGGAACCCTGGTCCTCGAGAGCCACTGTCCTGCCTGTTTTCCATGTCTCTCTCCTCAAACACAGCTGACTCAACTGATCAGCTGATCAGCAAGCGCTGTAGAAGCCTGATAACAATCTTGTTCATCAATCAGGTGTGTTGATAGAGGGAGACATGGAAAACAGGCAGGACAGCGGCTTTTGAGGACCAGGGTTCCCTGCCACTGCGCCAAATTGACCACAGGTGTGTCCTGTTTTCAACAGCTTAATTTCAGTCAACCTGTGTTAAATTCAAATGATTGGACTTGGAAAGGCAGATACTTGCCTATATAAGGTCATTCAGGGATGTGATTTTTCCGCTAATTCGCGGAATTCCGCTTTTTTTATCCCCCCCCCCCCCCAAAAAAAAAAATCCGATTTATTTTTATTTTTATTTTATTTTTATTTATTTTTAGTAGTAGTAGTTCATTGTGTATGCACATGACTCCTACAGATAACATCTTCTGCTATAACAAAGACATTTGTGGTATGCTCTAATATGAGTTACTTTTCATTTGGTCATAATACAATTATTTGTTCATGAAATTTGAACTCTTCAACATTATTTATGTGTTAACTTAGTAATCACATTAGTTAGATATGATGATATTCTCAGTGATAGTTTTTAAAAGCAAAGGCAGTCCAATGTTTTTGAATGTGACTGATTTTGAGTTGACTAAAACTGCCATTTTATATGGGATAGTTCAATATACATTGAAAATTCATGCTGTTGTTTTGTCTATTTCTTTGTCATGTGAGTGCATTGAAAGTACTTAAAAACACGGAAAACCCTGGACCTAGCTGGGTGCCAGCGGCCCCCAGACCCCCGGCTAAATTTTCAGATAATTTCACTTTGGTCAAATCACATCCCTGGTCATTGTTAACATCGTTGACAAAGGAATTAACATTTGGCCTCCAAGACAAGATTGTGAAAGAGTACCAAAAAAATGATGCTGCTCTAAGGTGAGCATTTTCCAGATGCACTGTAAATGTGTAGTGCATAATAAGTGGACCCACATTACATAGATTTTTATTGAATGTACATACTGTAAGTGTATTATTTTAACAGCATATTAGGAGTGGGACGCTTTCCCATGCAGTAAGTTCAATTTCCTGGTTCTTATCACACTTGCAGGCAACTAGAGCAGGAGCAGAGCAGGAACAGAAGTGAGGTAGAGGAGGCGCATGTGCTCCGCCATCAAAATCAAAGTTTGCAAGCGGACAAAGCCGAACTGATTGTGGCTGTGGAGAGGGCGCAGGCGGAGCTGAGGAGCAGTAGACAAGCCAACAGGTGAACATGAGCGCAATTTAGTATTTAGCAGGATATCCATATCCATACATCTAGCCATCTTCTATATATGATCCATGCAGCCATCTAGCTAACATCCATCCATCATCCATCAGTGCATCCATTTATCCAACCTTTGTCCATCATAGATCAATCATCATTCATCTAGCCACAATTGTTCGTTCCTTTGTACTCCCACAAATTGCAGGAAGACGGAGAGGCGTCTAAGTGCACTGAAGCAGCAGAAGGACGTGTGTGTGCTGCAGGAGGGCGAGACACGCACTTACCTGGAAGCCCTTGTTTCCGTGGCGGATCGCATCTCACAGGAGCGTGACCAACTTGTGCAAATGGTACGAGATGACTATGGGCGACACGTGTGATGCAAACGGTATGCACTCATTTTGTGGAGCCGAAAACCAATCGAAGAACATGCACTGGTAAAGAAAACACAAAATGGCTGATGAGCTAGCAATATGCACCATCCAAAAAAATGAAAAAAAGTGTGAACAGCCTTGTTGCCTGACCTTATGCAAGACCTAAACATATCATGCCGGAGCTCAGTTCCCTGGGTGTATTTATTATTATTATTTTTTTGTGTAGTAGTGGCGGCCTCAATTTTTGAACAACAAAATAAGTGTTGCAAAAAACGTCATCTTATTTTCATTATTGGGTGTTGTGTGCCGAAAAAATGACTGAAAATCAAAGTGAAGAGCAGTGAATACTATGTTTTACAGGACTGAGCAGAAAGAAAGTTGGCCACGTTGGATAGAAGCAGTGTAGCCTCAGAATTGGAACAAAGGTAGGGTCAATCAGCAGATGAGGTACAGCGAGTTCAAGAACACGTGCAGGCAGACTTTATATCCTGTTAAAATGTAGCTACTTTAAGGATTTTATGACAGCGGCTGTGTGGAGGGTGAGTTAATGTGTTACATTAATCCACGAGGATGTCTCTCTACCATCTCTAAGAGGATTCTGCATACTCGGGACAATGATGCCCACCTTCGCCCACTCTTAACGCAATTGCTTTGGTTTTCAAGGACACTCCAACAATGCAATTATATTGCTAAGAAGCTTGGAGGCAAGATGAGAGACTTGCTTGAATATCCAGAGACAATTGGCTACTGGCCCAGCCAGGCTTCAAATGTAGATTTACCTGAATTGTTATACCAAAGAAAGGTGACAAAGCCCCATGAACATCTTGATGAGCAACATACCCTTCTTCATCGTTATGACCTACTGCATTTCCTGTAGATATGCAAGCAGATTAGCTCAGGACAATATTTATGGATACGTCCAATAAATCTGGGCCTTTGCTTACTTTGATTGTGCAGGATGAGAAAATGAATTCCGGCTAATTGTCAGTGCTAGCCAACATATAAACAACTCACAATTCATACACAAATTTGGTCTGAAAATGTTTTCATTTGATAATCACAACAACATACACTTTACTGTGCATAGCATTGTGGAGTCGCTGCTTTTGGGGACAAAACACTGGACTGTATTGTGTGCATGACCATCACACTTTTAAATGTCAACACATTCAGACTTTTGAAAAGCAGCAGAAGGTCAGACTGACACGCGCCGGCCCAGATGGAGCATAACAGGAGCCAATTTGTGTGTGTGTGCGCTGGCGCTAAAATTGTGTTGTTGCTTGTTATTCGAGTTGTGCACACAGACGGCTTTGGGCCATTAGAGGGACAATTTTCGTAACATATGTCTTATCTTCAAAGTGCAAGTTGACAGCTTTAGTTTTACAGAAATTTACTGTACAGTGGTTTGTGGTTTACATTTGACATTTTTTTGCAGGAGTAAGAGACCGAGCATTTGGAACAGTCTTGTTTTGTGCCGGCATTTTGCAGGTGTGTGTAGAGAGAAAATGTTATTAGGCTACTGTATGTTTTAATACAGTACAATAACATTAAGTGCAATTTTTCTTATGAAACAAATTTTTTCTTTAAATTGAAAAAAAATCCACCAAAAGTGTAAGGACGCTGATGGGTATGTTGTTGCTTTGTAAGTTGTTACCCAAAAAAAATAGCAAGTACTACTTTCCTCTTACCAATGATAATAGGTTTTTTTACTCACTCATATTGTGCATATATTGTAAACAACTTTTGGCTTAGGACGTTACAGAAAAATTACAAAAATGTGCGAATGGGCATGATTAGGTGCGGTCTTCAGCAGGTAGTTGTTAGTTAGGTCCCACACTAAAAGCGCAAGTAGTTGAGTTCACAAATGGTGATTCTAGACCCAGCAGGCTGTCATTATCTCCTTCAAGCTTCGGTTGTTCCTCTCACAGAACCTGTCACGCCTCATTTTCCTCCTCAGGCCTCCCTACTCCAGCAGGAAAAAGAGGGATTTATCGGCAGCATCCTGAGCGGCACCGTCCGATTCGGGAAGCTACAGGAGCGCGTCAAGGTGAGTTGCTTGAACGCTATGGCCTGCAGACCAAGCTTTTACATTAGCAAGAATCTTTTCATATGTAGTATATGGGTCTCCCACACCTAAATCAGAAATTTATATATTCATTTATCTCATTAAATAATTTGTTGATTGGACTTGGGATAATAAATAAAATAATCATTTGACATGCATTTAATTTGTGTATATATTTTATTAAATTAATTGTCAATTAGAATGTATTGATTTTTAATTTGTATTGATATCATTAGGTAATTGGTTAGTTGGTTTATTATAAATAAGGCAATAAGAATAAACAGTTTGCCACACACTTTAAAAAAAATACATTAATAAGTAGTTAATTCAAATGGATTTAATTACAATTATTATTACTTAAACTATTAATGTATAACTCAATATTTTACATATTCTACCTACACATTTTCGCTTTTTTTAACCTCATCTTTATAACCTAGACCATATTTTGTCCATTTAAAAAAAATCTAATGTGATCATTGAGCGCAAAAATGTGCCCATTCCTGCTCTGTTGCACCTCCACAAACAATAAAAGGTAGCGCAAACAAATATTATTTTCATATTGATCGATACATGTCATAGCCCCGTCTTTTGTTGTCGTTCACCACACGATTGACGCCGGCTGTCACCAAACAGCCGTCTCTCGACAGGGTTCATTACGCCTCCGAGGCCCTCGTTGATTGTGCAGAGGCCAGATGAGCATAATCAGCGCAGGGAAAGGAAACATGAGCTGTTTATTATACAGGCTACTGACTCCAATTAAGCATCATTAGCATCCGCTTGCCAGTCATTACCGCGCTCGCACACCACGACTTTGCACTGAGGACCGCAATTTAGTTTATGTTCATCTCCCAATAAGTGTTACTTACATGAAGCCTATCATGCATTCGACAATTGAACTTGAGAGCATATTAGTGGAATATGTGGTTTAGAAAGCTGAGATTGTTTAGAAAGCAAAGCAATCAACAGAGCCTCACAAGACTTTTTCAAGAAAGTCTAAGTGCCACTTAGTCACACAGACGTCATTATCGCCAGAGCCAAGACAGTGGTCAGTCTCTTGAAGTAGTAATGTGCTGTGGGACACATGAATCAAAAGAACAAAATGCCAGAAACACTTGCAAGGCAACTACAGAGTCCTAAGTTTGTTGTCAAAATGGTGGCGCCTTTGTGCCGAAAATGCAAAGTTAGTCAGCTAATGAATTGTTCCGTTGGTTGTTAGTCAGTAAGTTGGCTGTTGTGTCTTTGTCAATGAATTGGTTCTTTGGTTAACTAATTTGAAAAAAATCGTCATCTTTTTTTTAATTTTATTTTTTTAGAAAAAGTATATATTTTGACACCTGTTTACAAATGTTGCCATGCTCCAAAATACACTTGACAAATGACAAACATTGCAATGATTCAATGAGATGTATAGAAAAAAACCAACCCATTTATTTAGTCACCAAGCTGTAGTTATTAGCAGGTACACATAAACACGAGAAAATCAAATGAGTTACAGGAGTGCTTTTACCACCACTGTGATTTTCCTAAAAAAAGCAGCATCTTACTAAGGAATGTCACAACCATTCACTAAATCACATTCAACAGGCCAGGGTCCTTGGTCATCCACACTGTCCCAGAAATGAATATACATTTTCATTGTATATGCTTTTAACTATTGTCTGGAAATACATCTGGGGTTTGTTAAGATGGACCTCTTAGACCTGCCTCTAAATGCACAAACGCTAGTGATCAGTGGTATTTATGTCCATATTACCACTGCCAGTTTTGATTGGCCGGCATTCATCCTCTGGAGGAACAGTCGCACATTCCCTGGCACAAGCACTGGCAGAAGCCGTAGACCAGACACACCGTCAAGCTTGACGGCACCAAACTGACGCACACGATGCCAAGCGTCACCCTCTGGATCACCAACAAGTAAATCCCGAGAGGAAGGGAGCCAAAGTACAAGAAGCCCAGCAGCCACACCAGGATGCGTGGGACATGATTGCAGATCTTGGTCAGAGAGTCTTGGTCCGCTTGCCCATTGGAACCCGCTGACAGCGATTCCACGTTGTGCTCCGCGTCGGAGCTGCTGTTGTGACTCGGGAAACGCTGCGGCTCCCTCTGCACGTCCATGATGGTGATGAAGAGGCAGTTAGACGAGTCGTGGGATGGGCTGGAGGAGAAGAAACTCTTGGGGGAGAGGACCACCTCCTGGTTGTGGTCCAAGCTCCAGGATTTGTCACGTAGCGTTAGGCGGGACATGATGTTGGCGTCGTCAGGCAGGGCCGATAGATCGTACTCGCCGATCTGCGTTTGGTGGCGACAAAACGGGCAACAAATGCAGGCCATGCCGTCAGCAATGTAGAGGATCTTGAGCAGGCAGCGGGCGCACACCCGATGGAGGCAGTCCAGGAGTTTGGGTCGGCGGCTGTGTGCATTGTAGCGCTGGTAGCAGATTTTACATTCTAATTCCTCAAACGAAGGGCGCTCCTTTTCCTCCAACTCAGCCTGTGAGCAGCTCATCTTCCAGTCGCGCTCTGAAGCAGACAAACTGAGGATCAATGATAACAACTTATGTAGGGTTAGGGTCAGAGTTACTGCTTAGGTGTTAGGGCTATGTTTCAAGTAGTCTGTGTTATCGTTATGATTAAAGTTATTGATAAGGATTGGGCTAACCATTTTCACATCAAGACCGGCTTAGAATCATGGATTCTTTTTAAAGGGCTAGAGTTCAAGTTTGGAGGTTACAGTTATGGTTAGATTTAGCATTAGGAGGCCTACCTAAATACCAAGCCTGAATCCTTTTGTTTTTCAAAAACTTTGAGACAAATGTTTGTGTTTTGATGTTCTTTTCACAACTTTCCTATAGTTTTCGTCTGGAATAAGTCTTCTGTTTAGGGGTCTGTATCATATTATGAAGAATGTTCCTCTCCCCAAGCCAAGTACTTATAGCCCGCAATGTATTCACATAAAAACCATCATGTCATTTCATAATTCTATCACCCTAGTTGAACTAATTGACACTTTGGCATTCATTGCCTTTGTTACTTACCAAAGGAGCTTTTAAAAACCATAAGACTCCCAAGACATAATCTTATAGGTCCACTTTTCTTCCATCATCCAAAACCATGTGGAGTCGTCAGACCTTGCTCACTTCACTTACCAACCCCAGACCACAGTTATCATTGTAACCTGCATCGATCCAAGCAAACTTGACCTGACCTGTAATGGGTTTCCCAGCACCACCTTATCTCCAATGGATCAATAGTCACGTCTTACTGCAAATACTTGCATGATTCCGCTCGTATGACTGTCATTTGCTATGCTCTTGAAAGTCATTACATATATACCACTGACTGGAAGAGTCACCGTGGAAGACAATGAAAACACTTAGCAAGTAACCACAGTGTTGGCTGTAAGAATCCTTTAGCATCCTGATGATTGCATGCTTGTGCGCCATTGTCTGGTTTCTCTCCAGTCTGCTGGTCTATGGAGGTTATTATAGTGAACGAAATAACTAAAACTAGAAATAGAAAAAAAATTAAATTAAATAAAAATGCTTTGAAGGTGCATTGTGGAGTTTGTTACTTTTTTTTTTTTACTCATGAGTGCCACCTCTGGCCTAATGCGTAACTGCTGCCTCTGTGTCAAGCTCGCGCATCGTGCGCGTGCAAGTGTATGCGCTCGAATAAGCTCTTTGTTTTTTTTCTGTTTTTTTTTGGAGTCTGAGCTGGAGTTTGGTCTGTGCTTGAAGCCGGCTTCTTCTTGTTTTTGTTTTTTTAGTTTCCATCCCAGTTGTGTCATACGCTCACTAACACAGCACTGCATGTCCACGGGGACGAGCGTGACGTCATCCTCCACCACTTGCCGTCGGCACTCGCCAAAACACAACAAGCTCTGTGCTGCGAACACAGTTTTTTTCTTCTTCTTTTTCTTTCTTTCTTCCTTGTCACACAAACACACACACACGATCAGACACAAACGTGGTCTCCCGGGCGGGAAGTGGATTCGCGCCGCCTGCGCTTACAAACACAGTTGCCTTCACGAAAACTATCCGGGGGGTGAGACGAAAAAAAAGCTGAGTACGCCATCGAACGGACCAATCATGAGCAATGTTACGTCCCGCCATCTACGCCGTACAAGATT
This sequence comes from Vanacampus margaritifer, assembly GCF_051991255.1. NCBI lineage: Eukaryota > Metazoa > Chordata > Actinopteri > Syngnathiformes > Syngnathidae > Vanacampus > Vanacampus margaritifer. The sequence continues at coordinate 29,004,341 of NC_135435.1, read as the reverse complement.
TGGAGACGTGTGCGCAGCACCCGGCCACTAGCGACGTAGCACTTGTCGTTAAGGCCGGTCATTAACGCAAGAACAAACGCAGAAGGCTTTAAGGGAAGATACAAGCTGATAGGCGCAGTCACACTTAAAAAGTCAGGGCTCTTTGTACTCATCCGTACATTGGTGGAGTATGCATGATGTAGAAATAGCTTTAACATTAACATCAAGTCCACAATGCACCTTTTTTTTTTAAAGGAAAACTAACTGAAACTACATTTTTTGTTTACAAAACTAACAATAAGGAACTAACTATAATTATAGTTAAAATGTCCTTCGTTTTTGTCTTTGTCAATAAATTTAATAAATGAGCCTTTAGAGTTGACTTTAAATGTATTAATTTCTGTATTAGCACGGATGTTAACCAGAAGAAGGATGTTCGAAACAGTTTAGGTCCTTTTACTGTGTGTCGCGTAGAAGCGACGTCATCTAGCGGCAGCCAATAAAAAAGGCACCAAGAAATGCTGCTGTGCTTAAGTAATAGATCAATGCATCACAGAGTGGAGTTGATCATATCAGCATAAATCCATTGAGCTTGTTTAACTAATTATGATCAACAATGATAGTGACAAGTAGTTCAGGACTTCTTATTGTGCTGATATGGATTACTTTCAAAATGCATGACCCCACCCAGTGTATATACAAGTGTGTGTGTGTGTGTGTGTGTGTGTGTGTGTGTGTGTGTGTGTGTGTGTGTGTGTGTGTGTGTGTGTGGTGCATTAAAATTGGGAGCAGTTTCAGGCTATTTAATGACACTCCTAGCTGAAGTTTGGTGGCACACTAAACATAAACAAAGAGAATTACAGCTTGTGTACCGATATTTAAAACAGCCACGTTGTTTTGCCTTAGGAAAGTCCGCTTAGCTTTATGTTAACAAACAAAACAAACAGCGGTTAACATGATACCGGTTAACATCGATAGTCGTTATCTTAGAAGCAGCAGATATTTGAAGTCAAAACAGTGGACCAATGAATGACATTCCAGGTGCACCAAAAGGAATGAATTGGGTTGCGGCATTAAATTATGATGCACAAGCTGTGTATTTCTTTACATTTTATTTCATTATCTATATGTTTTATAAAGTGTAATAATATAGAGTGTTATTTTCTTCATTTAAAAAAAAAAACCTCAAACCCTATTTTTGGTGTGGGGGTGTTTTTTTTTTTTTGTAGGGGTAGTGGGGGAGCTGGAATGGATTGATGGCATGTCCATTCATTTCAATGGGGAAAGATCTGAGATAGGAGTGTTTTGAATTACAAGCATAGTCATGAAATGGATTCAACTACTATTTCAAGGCACCACTGTACTGACTAATAGACAGCTAATAAAAGATTGACTTTGTTACTTAATTTCACACTTCACTTGCGTTTTTTTGGACAAGCAACAAAAAGTCAATTTTCCATACTGTGTCCCCTTCACTGTAAATGCAGTACTGAGTGTTTTAAGTTATGAATACAGTGTAAAATCAAATGTTAGTGTTTGCCACTAATACAAACAACCTCAGTAGGCATAAGATCATTGAGCAAGTGAGCACAAAGAAACTCATCTTTATGAGCTGTCATCCTGAGGAGACAAGAAACAAAAAATAATTGACATTTTCTCCACTTTCATGGCAGGCAATTATCTTTTAATCTGGTGGGAAGCCGGCCTGAAGAACATGATGGATATAAGCTCCACTGTGAAACTCACAAGTGGTCGGCTATTTTGGTTTAAATGTGCACTTTTTTTTCTGAGATTTTGTACCATAGCAAACTCCCCCTAGAGAATGGCGGCCAACAAATTGTAACCAACGACACGAAAGTGACGCAGAAGTTGTGACATTTCGTCGGTATTGTCTGGGGGGTTCACCTGTTTGTTTGTGCTCTTTTTATGACTCTTTATGATACAAGATGGTGCCAATGCGATAACTGTATTAACTGGTGTCTAGGGAAGTGCAGTGACACAAAAATCCATGGGCACACAGTAAATTCTGTAAAGTAAATTTTTAGAGTGGGACCAAATAGACTCAGTTTGAGAGTCATATTTACACTTGGAAGAGAGTAAAATAAAGAATAAATCAATAAAAGTCACTCAAGGGTTGAGGAACAAACTCACAACCTTCAGCTTGAGAGACTGCCCCACTACCACCTGAGCTATGCAACTCCTACTATTTGCTTATATCCAAGAGGAGACCAAAAACATTTTTTGGGGTACTGAAGTTCCGAAGATTCCAGCTGACGTGAGCGATATACTAACACACTGCAGGAGCTACGTGGCTCAGGGAGTATGATCGTCTGTCTCCCAAGCTGAAGGTCGTTAGTTCGTCCCTCAACCCTTCAGTGACTTTTATTTTTTTCCAATTCTTTATTTTACTCTCTCCAAGTGTAAATATTACTCTAAACCTGAGTCTATTTGGTCAGACTCTAAACAGAGTCAAATTTACTCTACAGAATTTACTGTGTACTTGATGGTGCCACTGCCAAAAGATTTATAATTTCACAAGACAGCACCAAAAGCAATACTTTGGTATTACACTGGGTTTTTGCCTGAGCACAAAAAATAGCAGGTAGCTAGTTTTTCAATAATTAATAGAGGATAGGTTCCTAAAAAAAAAATCTGTGCCTATAGGTGAATCCCCGAGTAGCAAATTGCGAATATGCTAAGTCAGCTGGAATAGGCTCCATCTCACCGCCGACCCTGCCGTAATGAGGACAAGTTCTCTCGAAAACGGATGGATGGATGCATACAATTCCAGCAGGCTGCTTGGTCCCTGACTCTCTAATTACAGCTTTAAGAAATATTCAAAATACAAAATGTCATGTTCAAAATAATCACTCCTTAAAAGCATCATCATCGCCATCATGTCAACTTGTTTGAGACAGTTGGTCGGCATAGCATGTGTGTGCGCGTGTGTGTGCCGCACATCTGTTGCTACTGTACATGTGCACATAACACCACACCACTCACCTCGCTTCAGTGCTGTTGCTGCTACGTCGTCCTCCTCCATGTGCATCCACCTGCCTCATGGCAACCCCCCCCCCCCTCTCTCTCTCTGTCTCTCTTGTTGTCTCGCTTTCTGTCTCAGGTGTACCGCAGGCTGGCGTCCAGCCGACTGGCGGCACTGGAGGAGGCGGCGGCAGGCAAGGCAGCTTCTCACCGCCGGGAGATGGTCCACCTGCAGAGGATGCTGGGAGAGAGGCAGCAGGCGGAGGAAAGGCTGCTGCAGTCCAAACGGTAGGAGGAGGAGGAGGAGGAGGAGGAAAGGCTACAAATGAAGAGAGGGAGGAGCGATTGATGCAGTGGAGAAAGGAGGAGACGGTTGCTGAGCGAGGAGGATGCAGGAGAGGGAGGTGGAGAGAGCGAGCTAAAGGGTGATGCATTTGACTGCTATATGGGAGAAGCAGGAGCGGGAGGAGGAGAGAGGAAGAAAGGAGACAAGATAGTTCAAACAGTAGTAGGAAAAAAAGTATGAGTGCGAGAAGGGAATGGAAAAATATAATATGAAAAAATATATAATAAAAAATGCATTCAATATTTCAGGGGAAAAGTCCTCACAATATGATCGAAAAAATGTATTTTTTTCGTGGTTTAATTTAAATGAAAAGCAGCAAATGTCATTAAAACATAAGAGAAATAAATCATTAAATTTAATACACTTTTTTAATGTGATGGTCAACGGAAAAGGAAAGAAGAGTGAAGAGAAAAGGGATCTTAAGGAAAAAAGGGAGGCAAGGGAGAAAATTAAAAACGTGCACCTAAAAACAACAAAATGAAAAGTCATTTGTTAAAAAATTGTAAAGTTATAATTAAAATATGTAAAAAAAGTCAATAAGAGAAAAGTCACAATTTTTCAGGGATAAGTCATACATGTATGAAAATGTGTCATTACTAAAAAAAATTTTTTTTAAAAAGTAGATGTGAGGTGTACCTAATAATGTGACATTTTTTTATCCAGGGAGGTGGAGCAGGAACTAGAGGTAGTGTGGCAAGCAGCCACCAGGGAGAACCAGCAAATCAAGCAGACTCTCTTGCACTCTGGGCCCACCGGCAATATCCTACAGCCGGCTTTTGCCGATGCCGTCTCTTTCGAGCATCTGTCAAGCTTCCTCACACTGCAGGATTTTCATGAGAACACAAGACAAGACCTGGATTTCTACAGCTAGGAGATGGCCTCACGCAAGCATCATTTCTATTTTTTATACATGATACAGAACAGAACCTTTGCAGGAACTCGTCACTGTTCCATGTTGTACCTGGACTTGTTCACCAAATCCACGTTTGCATATTTGTTTACCATTTAACCACCGAATCCATTTGAATAGGTCGCTAATTGTATTTTTACCAAAACAATCACATCATAGTCCAGAGAATGAAAAATCCAATTTGATGATCATAATAAATCGTAAACAGAGTGCAGTTATATATATCACTTTTGTTACACCAAATACACCAAAGGGCTTTTGCCAAGCCTCATATTCATATTCATATTCAACCTATGAAAAGGTTTTCATTTTTAGTTTAAAATAACTTTATACGGTTCCACCACAGCGTTCAAGTTTGCAAAGTGCTAGGACGGCTTTAGAGGCCAACAGTGAAGTAATGCCAAAGGCGTTGATTCACTGCCAAGATATGGATATATGGAAATAGATAGGGCTATATTGACTGATTGCTTAACAGTTAAATATAATGCTCATCCCGTCTAAATGTTACCATAAGCAAGCAAAACTTTCCGGGTGTTGCTCTTGAAGTCTCACGAGGCTGTGCACAGCACACCATTCAATTATTCCTGTGACATTCGTACTCACAACAATATGCTATGATTCATTCTCACTTGAATGGGAAAATTCAGATTCAGCATTTACTTTTAACGGCCAATTCGCAATTTTAATTAGTCACCTCTAGTTACGCAATACGTAATACGTAAATGCAAATCAGCAAATCAGCTTCTTGTCTAACTTTATGGCAGTTAGGTCATCTACTGGATGTCCACACATCAACACAATAAAGCATCATTGTACAGCAATGACAGTAAAAGCAGTAATGTCATTACAGTGAAGACAAACTGATACGTTTCTTGTTTTTCCAATTATACATTTTACAGTTTTTTCTTTTTCTTTCTTTTTTTTTTTGGAGAAGATTTGACCAACAAGCCTCTATCTGGTCCTCAGGAGCATGGCATGTCGCCCGGGTCTCATTGAATTCACGTCATGAGGAGAGAAAAAAAGGAGTCATTTTTAAATCTTTTTTTTTAAAAAGGATATTGTCAAGGTGTATTTTTAAAACAATAAAATCTGAATATTAAGAGAAAAATAAATATTTTTGTATGTACAAGTATGTTTGTATGTAAATTTTCAAAGAAAAAAAACGTGTGGTAAGGGGTGGGGGGGGGGGTATTTTAAGAATAAAATCATACAACTATGAATGAAACAATGTCCAAGTTATCATTGTAAATGAGAAATGCTTCTCAACTGACCTACCTAGTTAATTGAAGGATAAATAAAATAAAGAAAAAGTCATTGTGAAAAGTCATAATATAGTAGGGAGGGAGAGAGAGAGAGAGAGAGCGCGTGTGCATAGTTGCTCGTAAACGTGCTTACACATGCTCACCTCTAGTCATTGTAACCTTTGAAGCTTCTTGTGTAACAAATGCAGAGGGGGGGAAATGCTGTTTCAGTCTTTGGATTAACTTGAATTGCGCCACACGCTCTCCTCCTCCTCGTCCTTCACACATCTGCAGGTAACTGATTTTTAAGTACAGTACTAATGTGATGTTATTTGTTTGTGCACCGCTCCATAATGAGACAACTCTGCTCTATAACGTCATATCATAACCATCATAACTTTATATATCATTTTATACCGAAATATTTATGCATCAACCCATAATATAGTGTTCCACAAAGTGCCAGTCTCTAAACGCAACCTCATTTTCCGCATGGGTTAGGTTAAAAAAAATACCTGCAAAAAATGAAATCCGCAAAGTCGTTAGCTTTATGTTACACTTTTCTAATTAAGGCATTTACATTTTCTCACATTTCTCTTTGTTTTAACATTCTCAATGTTGAAACCTTCATATTTTTTTATAAAATAGGTACATTACTGTAAAAAAAAAAAAATGCATGCAAAATTGCACAAAAAAAAATCCTCGAAACAGCGAGGCCGTGAAAAGTGAGCCGTGTTATAGCGAGGGAACACTGTATTTTGCACCATCAACAACAGCTCTCCCAATACCTTGTCAAAAGTGGGCAGAGCGCCGGCACCCGTTGCATGTGTACATCAGAGGAATGTACAGACAACAGACACAAAAGTGGAGAAACAAGACGCATTGCCAGGTTACAGTATCAGGAATTATTTTTGTCTAAATAGCCGACAGGCAAGGCGCGCCGAATTAGAATTCAATTTAGTCTTTTAAGCTTTTTATGAAGCTACTTGCTACTAGCTGAACTTGTTACTGACTGGTTGGTTGTATTGACGTAACACTGTTTGTTTGTCGGTGAATACAGCACACAGCCCTGAGCCGTACATCGGGTCACTAGGAGAGGTTGGATTAAGTTGAATATGTTCAAGTCTCAAGCCGAAACATTCAAGTTTTAAGAAAATCACAAATTACTGTGGGGAAATGACATCATGCCAGTCAATTTGATTTGCGAATTTCTTAGCTCAAAGGAAACGTTCCTGTTGAATTGAGTGTCTTGAACCTTGATTTCCTGGCTCCATAAACATGCCTGTTATCCCCATTGAAGACTCTAAAATTTTGTGAACGTGATTGTGCAGGCTTTTTATGTTTATATGTAATATATAATTAGGTAAGTGTGTACATACACAAAGTCACGTGGGATAACCTCCAGTCGTGTGATTTTTCCTCATAATAAAATATTTCATTCCTCTCACAAATTTTGGAAAACAGTGTTAAATTCTATATGTGTCTGACTACAGGACAAGATGAAGGCAGCGGATTCCGATCCAGAGAAAAACAATCAAGCCTTTTGTGTGAGTGCACAGCAAATAAACACCGCCTTCCCGTGCCTTCATAAACAACCTCGCACGTGTTTGGTCTTTTAGATCAAAGGAAGCGACAATGCCGGCAACAAAACTTCGCCGTCGCTGTTTGGGAAGTACAAGCAGAGCGTTCAGACCCTCAAACCTTTCCGCTGGACCTCGTCACAGTCAGTGTGCTTTCAGCAGTGCTTCATTTTAAAAAGTCGCTAACACATTGCTAACACAACCGCTGCTGGCTTTCTCTGTCTAGGCCCAACCCGTTGGACAATGCAGGGTTCCTTTCCTTCACCACCTTCTCATGGATGACCTCTATGATGTGGGACATATTCCGGAACAGGCTGGACATAAGCGCCCTCAAACTGTCGCCTTTGGATGAGGCTGGTGGAAGCACGGACAGGTCCAGAACTCTTCTTCATGATTTTTTTTTTTTTATGACCTAGCTGATCCTTTCTGGGGATTGTTGAATTGAGGCAATGAGAATCGTCCTGTTTGATTGTTAAGGACATCTTAACTTTAATCCAATAGCAACCCTAATGTAACTACCCACAGGGGGCAGACCCACCAGAGATATACATAGAGGAACTCCACACAAAATTTAGATCTGAAGAAGCCTTTTGGATTAAAGGTGAACCATCTTGAACAACCAGGAAGAGTCCAGTCGCCTCCAATCCACTTTTGCAAATGACCTTGACTTTAATGACTGAGAATCTACTCAGACACCTTCCTGCAGAGATTTGGGCTTGGAACGCACCAAGTAGGACAGAAACCAAACCAGATGTGAAAGGCTGAAATTTCTTGAAAACAATCCACAATCGCCCTAATTCTGTCTTGAAGTAGTGGTATACCCGGATGCATACTGTCGATCGAGCCTGACAGACGAATGTGAGAATGATTCTGGAATAACAAACCGTGTGCTCCCTTCAGGCTCCAGAGACTCTGGGAGGAGGAATTAGAAAAGTCTGGTCTGGAAAAGGCCTCTTTGGTCCGGGTCATTATTCGTTTCCAAAGAACCAGGCTTATTCTCTCCACCATGGTCGGAATGTTAGCCATGATGGCAGCCTTTGTGGGTCCGGTGAGTCTACTCCGTCTCCATAAAGTCACTGAAACAAGGGGTTCAGACAGATCTGGGGGCCCTGGTCTAGTAGGTTTGGACCTTGTACCATTGTAACACCATTTCCAACCTCTCCCAGGCTGTTCTGGTACGCCTGCTCCTGGATTATGTCGACGACTCTTCCAAGTCAACTCAGACGCATGGTATCGGCCTCTGCTTTGCTCTGTTCACCTCTGAGTTCATCAAGGGTTTCTTCACCTCGCTGCTGTGGGCTGTCAACCTGCGCACCGCCGTTCGTCTGAAGGGAGCCTTCAGCATCCTGGGCTACCAGAAGATCATCTCACTGCGGGTGCACAGCGGCATCTCCATTGGAGAGGTATACCTTACAGCTTCCAGTTGGGTTTTAATATTATGACAAAATAGTCTCCATTTTTTTTAGGACAAAGGCACACAATTGAGAGTCAAAAAATGACTTCATCCTACACCCCCACCACCCCCAAAGCATAAATTATTTTTGGCTAAATTAATACATTTAGGTGTATTTTTTTTTCGACAACAAAAAACTGGAGATTTTTTTAGGCTGAAATTACAATATTAGTAATACAGTAGTATCATCTACGATATGTCTATACTTGGCAGTTTCTTAAGTATAAGTATTATAATTTACAGTATATTTATTAATTAATATAATAATAATAATTATCTTATAATGAAACAGGCCCAGATTTTACTGAATTTGTCAATACATTTAGACAAGAGCATCATTATTTTAATATACAGTGAAGCAAAAAAAAGTTCATAACAGCCCAGAGAGGACACAAGATGGTAGCAAAGCATAACTTTTGTTTAAATAAAGTACCTCATCACACGCCAACATTGTTTGTTGGCACCAAGGTGGCACCAAAGTAAAGGTTGGGAAACGGTGCACTTGGGCAAGCCTTGACTTTAATGACTGTTCCATTTCCAAATAAACATGGCTTTCTCTCTCCCTCAAAGATCATTAACGTCCTGAGTAGCGACGGCCACAAGCTGTTCGAGGCCGTGCTGTTTTGCAGCTTCGTGATATCGGCCCCGGTTCTCTTCTTTGCGTGCATCATCTACGCCTGCTACACCCTGGGCACCACGGCGCTGATAGGTGTCGCTACCTACTTGGTCTTCGTCCCATTGCAGGTCAGGAAACAAATGCACTGCCGCCATTTTTTTAAATAGATTTTTAAGATCACTAATTGGTGTGTTTTTCCCCCCCCCCCCCCGGTGGTCAGTTTTTCATGGCCAAGCTCATCAACAAGTTCCGGCACAAAGCTGTCTTGATGACGGACAGTCGCGTTCGCACCATGAACGAGATCCTCAACAGCATCAAGCTCATCAAGATGTACGCCTGGGAAGAGTCCTTTGAGAAGAAGGTCGCAGGTATGGCTTTAGACGAATGACAAGCATTACAGCATCAAAAACAATGTACTATGAAAAAAAGTGCCATCAAATCTTCTTAAAGATGTCATTTTTGGAAGTAAAAAGTCATAGTATTATGAGAAAAAAAATTCTAGTTGTTTAGAGTAAAATCAGAAAATAAATAGTTAAAACATGATTTTTTTCCCCGTAAAAACACATTACAAGAAAGAAAATGTACCGTAATTCTTCAAGAATGCAACCATACAAGTGTGAGTAAAAAACATGTAATTAAAAAATTAACGCTGCAAGAAATATGCATAAAAATATGTACTATAAAAAAATGAATATGATAATTTTTTTTGGAGGGGACGGTATTTTCAAGGATAAAATCATAGAATTGTACATGTGTAGACTTCTCTGTTAATGAAAGAAAAAAAACTGTGGTCATAGAAATAACTTGAATCTGAAAAAAATAATAATAAAAATAATAAATACAATTATGACCATTAATATGTGAAAATCCCACGTTGATTTTCTTTTTATGGTGCAAAATAAAAATAAAATAAATCACGGTATAGGAGGAAAAACAGTTGGAATTTTCAAGGATAAAATCATGCAAGTATGAGTAAAATCACCAACATTCTTTGGAGACTTTTGTGACATGAATGATGACAGGGACCTATTTTGTGGATTCTTCCAGAGTTGAGGCAAACTGAGAAAAGTCATCTGCGCGCAGCCAGTTACATCCAGAACACCAACACCAGCATCACTAGCATCATCCCCACCCTGGCCACCGTGCTCACCTTCATGCTGCACACCTTGTTGGGCTTCAAGATCAACACCACCGAAGTGAGTACACCAAACCAGAGCCGCGAAGGAAGAAATAGCCGACTTGGTGACCAGTGATGCCAGTCACGCGCTACTAAGTAGTTTTAAAAAATTAAATAAAAGTAATTCTAAGTAATTATTAAGTCCAAAAGGTTGTCTTTAAACTTATTCTTAAATGTCACTGTTAAAAATGCACTTCCAAGTAAGTGGAAAAAAATGGACGTAGTTTGCTGAATGTAACTATCAATGTAATTTGCCATCTAATTTAATTTAAAAGCAAGTAATCGGTAAAGTAACTAAGTTGTTTTTTCAAGGTAACTGTAACAACACTGTTGATGACAGTTTTTAGAGAGACGCTAGTCTGCTAGTTTCAGTTACATCAAACAGCACTACAGGGATTCTGAAGACCCAGGGCAAAGTACATGGACATGGCAACATGCAGTGGCTGTAATCTGATTGGACAAAAAAAAGCTAACATGCAATTAAATGAAGAGCATATACTGTTGGGATGATATTAGTTTTAATTTCATGTAACAGGGATTCAAACTTCAGTCAGTGTTAGGACTAGCAGTCAGATTTTAGATTTCGATTTTCGACTTGCATAGAGATTGATGATGATAACGATGTTTTGTCATCACCAGGCCTTCACTACCATCGCCATCTTCAACGCCTTGCGCTTCTGCCTGGCTCTGTTGCCGATGTCCGTGAAGGCTCTGGCTGAAGCCAACGTGTCCGTGGCACGTCTCAAGGTAGGAAACTTGACTTGGTGTTAACGGTCTGGCGCTCTGGGCGATCTTGAAGTTTGGTGTGTGGACAGAAGACAAAAGTGCATAGGCTTCTGTAGTCTATCGTCTGACATTTATATTTCTCACCAAGAAGTAGACCACCAAGTATAGTAATGTCCTGCATATTTGTGGTTCAATAGTAAATGTAAAAGTTAAAAACAAAAAAACGTTTTTTTTTAAGCCACAACATTATGTCAAAAACGTTGGGAGTGTCTTTCGGTGGTCCTGAGGGACAACTGAAACCCCAGTGAACCCCTCCTGGCCTGGACCACCCAGTCCTGATATAACTTTCCATCCTTGCCTCCAGAAATTATTGCAAATCCAGAATCCAGATCCCTATTTGGTGCAGAAGAAAGACAGCAACTTGGCCATTGAGATGATAAACGCTACCTTGTGCTGGCTCAAACCAGACGGCCAGAGTGACGCCCCACAGCCCGGCGTGTTCAACGAGGGAATGGTGACAGACAACGGAGAAACTGGACTTAAGGCGGATGAAAAATCCGACTTCCTCCCCACTCTGAGGAACGTTTCCCTGGCGCTCCCCAAGGGCAAGTTAGTGGGTGTCTGCGGGAATGTGGGAAGTGGAAAAAGCTCACTGATTTCTAGCATTTTGGAGCAGGTGAGTCGCATCACCCACAGTACCTCCGCCAAGGCACTCTTTCCCAACGCAAAGACTTTTATGTGGCGCCTTTTATTTTTTTAGATGCACCTCCTCGAGGGCTCGGTCTCGGCCGACGGGACCTTTGCATACGTTTCTCAGCAGGCGTGGATCTTCCACGGAACCGTTCAAGAAAACATCCTGATGGGAAGCCCTATGGACAAGCACAAGTAATGTGCACCATGAAAAACAGATTTGCCACAAATGAATGACAGGAATAATGAAAAAGAAAAACAAAACAATTGTCACAATACTTCTAAATACTTATTACTATAAATACTACTTGCCTTATTGCTCCTCTCTCTGGTTTAGAGTGAAGTAAGGAGTCAGTTAAAGTGTGCTAATATGTGAGTTTATGTGCAGATACGAAAGAGTTTTGGACGTGTGCAGCCTTCGACCCGATCTGAAAATACTCCCACATGCCGATCGCACAGAGGTATATGCTACGTTGTTTTTATGTCCAGTATAATTTCTGTTGTTGTTGGTTTCTCGTGTTGCTTTTGTTTGTTCTTTGAATTGATTTCTTTTCTTATTTGATTCATATTGTAACTGCTGATTTATATTATTTTGTTAATTGCTTTTGTTTTCATATTGTTGGTTGATCTCTAGTGTTGATTTCTATTGTTATTGGGGACTCATATTGTACTTTGATTTCTAGTGTTGATTTTGATGATTTCTATTGTCATTTCAATTATTTTGTTAATTTTGATCGCTATTGGATGTCCATCCCTTTCCTCCGAGGCTTGAGTGCTTGTTATTGTGGTCAGATCGGCGAGCGCGGCCTGAATCTGTCGGGCGGCCAGAAGCAGAGGATCAGCCTGGCTCGGGCCGTCTACGCCAACAAGGACATCTTCCTTCTAGACGACCCTCTCTCGGCTGTGGACGCCCACGTGGGCAAGCACATCTTTGAGGAGTGCATCAAGCGCCAGCTGCGGGGAAAGTCCATCATCCTGGTCACGCACCAACTCCAGGTAGCCAAGCCACAGAGCAAAGTACTATTATTGCTACTGCAGTGTTTGCCCGTTACTAGTTTGTCAATATGCTATATTGTGGAAATCTGTGGTTTATAATGTGTTTTTTTTTACAACATTTTGCACTTACATGTCTACTCTACTGTATTGAAGACCTTTAAGAATCATCTACAGAATTCCATGTATTGCTATTGTTTCTATTCTTACTACTCCATCAGTATCTGGAGTTCTGTGATGACATTCTGCTGCTGGAGAACGGCGAGGTCCAGGAGTCTGGGAACCACCAGGCGCTCATCAGGGCCAACGGACGCTACGCTCAGCTCATCAGCAGCTACCAGGCAGAACAGGCCAAAGTCAGACTGGCGTCCACTTATCTGTCTTCTTTTTCTTCTTCTTTCTCTTCTTATCTGTCTTCTACTTCTGTTGTGTTCAGCCTGAGAAAAAAGAGGAGGCTCGTCCCGTGATGGCGACAGAAACTGAGCTGAGAGATCGAGCAGACAGCGGAATCGTCAACCCCGGTTTCTACAATTACTACTTGCTCTATGAGTTCTACTACTATATTGCATTTTTCTACTACCAGCAATGGCGCTACACCAGGGCTAGGTGGTGCTATAGCACTGCCAGAAATCTGTGTAGACTACACCATTGTATCCGTCAAGCCCCGCTTTAGCCCAGGGAGAGAAAAAAATCCTGGAGACGTTTCTTTCTGCCTCTATTAGAAAAGGTTACGATCTGACTAAATGGAGCTCCTCCTTTCACATCAACATAGTTCCTTGGCCACAAAATGACACCAAAGCAATCATTTTACAGTTACTAATACTAAGCATAATATTGCTATTATTGTCATAACCATCACTGTGACTACCACTGTTACTTTTGTCAGTCTTATTATAGCACTTTTTGGAGTGTTTGAACTTGGAAGGGTACTGAAGAGGAATAAATGAATTTGTCCTCTTTGCGTGTTCCAAAAATGAAGATAGATTTAATGTAAGAAAAATACACCTTTGCAAAAATGATTTAATAAAAACAGAGAGTCTCTGGACAAATAACTGCCTCTAATCATCACTTAAACATCGTGGGATTCAGAGCGTCAAATGTGCTCTTCTACGTGTACAACGGTTTCTTATAGTTAAAAAGACCTCCTCTCTTTCATTTGAGGACAAAACATACTCTCTGGTACTTTTCCGTGAGCAGTGGCGAAAACAGAGTCAGATGTGGGTGTTCAAAACAGATTCTGTTCTCAAGGACCAAATGTGTTTTCGCACAAAGCGCTGTGAAGGAACTTTTTTAGACTAAATAGTATGACCCAGTTTAGGTCAGATTATACCGAAATCAACACCATCTGCTCTGCACAGCACACAAAATATTTCCGCAAGGCTAATATAAAGAATTGGAATGTTCATAATGTGTAACAATAGTTGATATATGAAATTAGGTATTAAAAATGTTATAATATTTTTCAGTACTAACAGCTGCTCTTCCTCACAGCGTTCGACATCATAGACGAAGATGAGGTGGGAGACATAACCAGCCCAAAATGTGAGTCGGCACTCCTTTATTTCGCAGATTATTTTGATCAAATAATGTACACCTCAAAGAGGTCCACAATACTAAACTTTGTTTCCCATTAGTGGTCTCATATAGGATGTGATTCAATTGTGCAAGTGTACTTAGAGTGTGTGTATATTTGAATATTTGTTTTATAGTGAGTCGGCAAATTTCATTAGAGGATGGTGACCAGCTGGTGAGCAAGGAGTCGTCCACAGAGGGCGCTGTATCCTGGAGGATTTATGGACGTTACTGCAAGGCGGCAGGAGGTTGAAAACGCACACACCCTCACACACATTAACAATACACACTGGACCCCGACATATTGAATATGTTTTCAATATTTAACAGTTGATTGATTGATTGATTGATTGATTTTCGAAGGGGAGCCAACCAGTTTTTTCGTGGAAACCGCATATTAGAGATTTTTTAGTGTGTTTTGGAGAATTTTTAGCTTTAATTCCCCCACCCCAATGCATTCCACTGGCCTCATTTATACGCAGGCTTTCGTTATTTGCAAGCTAACCCTCACTATTACCCACAAATAACTGTGGTCCACTGTATATAAATAACATGCATATATAAATGCACACACAGAGAAACAATGCATGTATTTTGGGTGCATTTCTTCAGGTTACATCATCACCTTCCTTGTCTTCCTGAACGTGGTGTTGATGATCGGCTGCACGGCCTTTTCCAACTGGTGGCTCAGCTATTGGCTTAACCAGGGCAGCGGGGTGAGAACACATGGACACACACACATATTACTACAACTATTTTCATTTTCATGTCATGCCCTGTCTTGAGGGTGTCCTAGACACAGGATGAAAAAGGGCCCTCATTTCCCCTGGTCCCAATCAGCCACCGAGAAACTTGTTTAAAAATTTTTTTTAAAAAGGATTAATTCACAATATCTGTTGTTTTACCATCAAACTATAATCTAACAAAAACACGAAACAAAATTTTACTCATTTGGAAAGTAATCAAAAATTGCTTACCTGTGGAGCAGAAAAATGAAAGGCAGAGATGGCAAGGAACAAATTCAGACCAAAGCACATTGAGGCTAATGCATTGTAACTTCACGTTCACGTTGCTAGGTCCAGTCGGCCAACGGGACCACGTCCGAGCAGGGCGACATTACCAAGAACCCGGACCTGCACTTCTACCAGCTGATCTACGGCATGATGGTGTTGGCCATGTTGCTCTTGGCTGTGGTGAAGTGCTTCTTCTACACTCATGTGACCTTGAAAGCTGCCTGCCGCTTCCACGACACCATACTCAAGAAGGTACCCGGGTCATCTTGACATCAAAGAGGACGTACATGCAACTATCTTTCTGACCCAACAATTGAATAACAATGTTATTGTAATTTCAAGTATCTCAAACATCTTATTACAATACAAATGACAGATGAAGACATTTACTTCATTTACCAGGTTCTTATCAAATATAAGATTCAGTCATTTTTTGTTCCAGATCATGGGCAGTCCCATGAGCTTCTTCGACACCACGCCAACGGGCCGCATCCTCAACCGCTTCTCCAAAGACCAGGAGGAGGTGGATAATGTTCTGCCGCTCCACATGGATCCCTTGATGCAGTTCGCCCTGCTGGTGACCTGCACAGTGATCACCATCTCCGCCGTCTTCCCCCCCATGCTCATCGCTGTGCTCATCATGGGACTTTTTTTCACGCTCATGCTCTTGTGCGTTAACTCCACTTTGGACCAGCAGGATGTGCGCTTTGTGCCTCGTGCAAGGAGTTTAAAACGTGTTGCTTCTGCAGCATGTTCCAGAGGAGCGTCCGCTTGATGAAGAAGATGGAGAACATCAGTCGCTCTCCCTGCATCTCCCACACCACATCCACGCTGCAGGGCCTCAGCACCATCCACGCCTACAATATGAGGGACAGCCATGTCGAGTTGTAAGACAACATTTTTAAACAGTTGCACTCGCTACATCGATGCTCTGGTGCCATCGTCCTGTCCTGTGTCATAGGTTTAAGTCCATGAACAACATCAACTCGAACCACTTTATGCTCTTTCACGCTGGAAACCGCTGGCTGTCCTTCAGGCTTGATTTCATGGCAGCCACGCTGGCCTTGTTCGTGTCGCTCTTTGTGGTTTTGAGTAGTAATGAGAAGATCAGTCCGTCTTTGAAGGGCCTGGCTTTGGCCTACACCACACAGGTAAGTACAGGTAGCCGAGCCGGCGGCATTCTGTTGAGAAGTCAATTTGACTGAGTGACGGTCACATGACCAGAGGTGACAAAAGTGTGAGCAAGCGCCATATAAATCTAATGCATTATTATTATTATTATTATTATTATTATTATTATTATTATTATTATTAAATAATAATTATTATTATTATTGTTTATTATTATTATTATTATTATTATTATTATTATTATGTTCTTCCTTTAAAGAAGCACACTGCAACAACAGTTATCAAAAGGTTAGTCAGAACCAAAAACAAAAACTAACCAAGAACCAGCCCAGTTTCCCACCTTTGAAAAATACTCTGGAAAAAGTTGAAGTACCGATTAAACTGAGTAAACTTAAAAAAGTACTGACACGATTGTTGTAATTGTCAGTAAAAATCCTTCCTTTTTATAGTCAATTGTACTTGTAACAACGACTTGACGACTGGCAAATCCGTTTTTGTACAGTGGAAAGCACCAGATTAATTTTTTTTTTTTAAGGATTACAGTAGCTCCTAACCTGAAATTTTAAGGGCACAAGTAGAGGATTTAGGGGCACACACTATAAATTGACTTGCAAAGTAAATAATCATCCCACTTATTTTCACAATATTACTGATAAATGGGCTGAAGTGTGGCACAGAAGTTTGACAGCTAATAAAAGTTTTCAAGAACAGTATATAAATAAATAAAATATATATAAAATAAAAAATACAAATAAAAAAAAATCTGCAAATGTACTGGTTGCACTGGCACCAATGAATGAAAATTTTGCGTGCACTGTCCCAATTTTTAGGGGCAAAATGCCACCATTTAGGGGCAGTCTGGAGCTCTGAACTTGGCACATAAACAGGAACTTCTCAAACCATGAAATAGTTTCCAAAAAGTAAAGCAAAAGTACAGATATCTGCTTTCAAACGGAGAGAGTAAAAATACAATTTAATCAGAAAACTAAATAACAGAAAATGATAGCTTAAAAACAAAATCGACTTACATATGGGTAGTGAAGTATTTGTACTCTGTTACTTCCCACCTCTGGACATGACGTATGTGGTGTGTGTACAGTTGACGGGCATGCTGCAGTACGTGGTGAAGCAAGCCACAGAAGTTGAAGCCAGGTTCAACTCAGTGGAGAGGCTGCAGGAGTACATCACGGTCAGATAGCTTCACAGAAGCCAATCCTGATTCGACCGTTTCACAGTTGGATCTCAAATCCAACCTTCTCGGAAACAGGGTTGTACAGCAGAGGGCCCCAGACACATGGAAGGCGCTAATATCCCGAAGAACTGGCCCACGGGCGGGTCCATCACCTTCCGGGACTACAAGATGAAGTACCGTGAGAACACACCCATTGTCCTGAACGGGTTGGACTTCCTCATCCGCGCCGGAGAGAAGCTGGGCATCGTGGGAAGGACGGGTTCTGGTGAGGCTTCAGAAACCATTTGTTGTCCTTTTCAACCTTTTAATGAGATTTCAGGTGTTCTCATCTGTGGACTGTTTACAAATCTCACATTTCTTACAACTCTCACCGTTTTATGACTGAATGATCTCCAATGGCCGCCAAAAACTGTCTTTCGCCCTGTCCTCCATTTGCTGCTTGTCTGTCTGCAGGTAAGTCCTCTTTAGGGGTGGCGCTGTTCCGGCTGGTCGAGCCAACGGCGGGAAGCATCCTGATAGACGGGGTTGACATCTCCACCATCGGTCTGCAAGATCTGCGCAGCAAACTGTCCATCATCCCCCAGGACCCCGTGCTTTTCATCGGCACAGTCAGGTAACTAATAGCGAGCGGGCACGTTGTGTACTGCCAGTGACTGAAGGCCGTCTGTGACTACACCGACAGGCACAACTTGGATCCTTTTAACAGCTACAGTGACGAGGAGATCTGGGCAGCGCTGGAGAGGACCTACATGAAGGACTCGGTGAGCCATCGGTGCACCAGGGACGATGCTCTTTTGGTTCAAATCTAGTTCAGTTTCCAATTTCCAAAGATGATGCACAGTTAAAGTTTATGAAAAAGAATTTCGGAGAGAGACACTGGCCTATATTTTGATCTTCCACTCACATCTCCTGACGAGTCCTCAATCAAGTGATGTTTTGTCTCCGCAGATCTCCAAACTGGAAGGTCAGCTTCAGGGGCAGGTGTTTGAGAACGGAGAGAACTTCTCAGTCGGAGAGCGACAGTTGATGTGCATGGCGAGAGCGCTGCTACGAAACTCCAAGGTTGGGACATGGCCGCCCGCATACTCGAAAAATCAACTCACTCCTTCTTAACAACATAATCAGTGAGCTACAATAAAAACAATGAGGGCTGGTAATGATAAGTGTGTTGGTAAAGGTACTGAGTGGGAGAAGATGAGAAATGTTCCACATAAACCAGGTTTAACATTAAGATTTAATCCCTCATATTGTTGCTGTTATGTGAAAAACACTTATGTCCATTTTTTTGGGGACATTTTTTCAAATTTTATGTTTTGGGATGTCTGCATTCAGTTTCATCCCAAAAACATTTAAAAAATAATTAAAATAAATAAATATTTAAATGGACAAAAGTGTTTTTCACATAACAACAACGACCGATATGTTGTCTTAAATTTTAACGTTAAACCTGGTTTAAAACATTAATGTCCATTTTTTTTTAAACATTTTTATGTTTTGGGATGTCAGCATTCCTTTTCATCCCAAAAACATAAAAATGTATATATATATATATATTTTAAAAAATGGACAAAAGTGTTTTTCACATAGCAACAACAATATGTTGAGTTAAATTTTAATGTTAAACCTGGTTTAAAACATTTATGTCCATTAAAATTTTTTTTTTTTTTTTAACATATTTATGTTTTTAGGATGTCTGCATTCCGTTTCATCCCAAAAACAAAATTTAAAAAAAAAAATTAAAAATTAAAATAAAAAGCCAGGGGAAAAAATTACATAAGTGTTTTTCACAGCAACGACATGTCGGATTAAACCTTAACGTTTAACCTGGTTTATGTGGAATTATGGCTTTTTAAAAAAAAAAAAAAAGTTTTTTCATTATTATTTTTTTACATTTTTATGTTGTTTTGTGTTTTTAAAGACAAGCATGGCAGGTTAATTGAACACTCCAAATTGTCCATAGGTGTGATTGTGAGTGTGGATGGTTGTTTGTCTCTGTGTGCCCTGTGATTGGCTGGCAACCAGTTTAGGTTGTACCCCGCCTACTGCCCGAACCCAGCTGGGATCGGCTCCAGCACCCCTCGCGATCCTTGTGAGGTCAAGGGGTTAGGAAAATGGATGGATGGATGTTTTTGGGATGTCTGCATTTCATCCCCAAAACATAAAAATGTAAAAAAAATAATAATAATAATTTTTAATGATCATAAGTGTATTTAAACCCGGTTTATGTGGAATTATGTCAATTTTTCTTCATTTTTTACATTCCTAAATTTTTGGGATGTAAAAAAAAAAAAAGGACACGTTTTTTTCACTAGCACCGATATATTACTCACCTTTGCCGCTGATTCTTAACCACGAACCCTTAACCCTGATCCTAACACTAACCCTGTGGCCTCATCCAAACATTGAGCATTGACCAAAAAAAATGGTGTCCCTCTCGTCTAGATCATTGTTTTGGACGAGGCGACGGCGTCCATCGATGCCGAGACGGACTCCCTGATCCAGACCACCATCAGAGACGCCTTCCAAGACTGCACCATGCTCACCATCGCTCACCGTATCAACACTGTAATGCACGCTGACCGCATTCTGGTCATGGACAACGGAAAGGTGGGTTATTATGTGCTACAGATGACAAACTCCATAATCCTAACCGTTACTTCAAACCTTACAGGTGGCAGAATTGGACGTCCCTGACGTGTTGTCGAAAAGGTCAGACTCACTGTTCTCCTCGCTCTTGGCGGCCACAAACACAATGAGCGTGTAGTGTGAGGCACATTGATGTACACACAATATATTCTTATTCTTGTACTGGAACTTGCACTTGAAGCCACAGTCGTGGCCACAGAGCAGATTTAGGTTGTTTTACTTCCTGTTTGTGTTTTTATTTTTATTTATTGATTCATGTTTGCAATCGCTTTTTCAAGTGTTGTACAAATTAAATGAAATATTTTTTAAAGTTTTTCTCAATTCCTTATTTACTGTTGTTTGCATGTTTACATATTGTTTGTTCCATACTGCTGCTCATTGTTGGCCACACGGCGGCGCTAGTAGTCTTTGCCTAGCTGACAACTCAGCAGCCACTGATAACTCCACTGTACTTGATTTTATTGAGAATTATATCATTTTTGAGGGGAGCAATAATACTGCACTATGAATAAAAAACTAAAGTTTTTTTAATGACGGAGTACTGGTCTCTTTTGTTTTATTGGAATCTCAAAGGGAAGTTTAAGTGAACCATAAACCTTGACAGTTATTGACACATTGTAGCTTTATTGAAGTTTCAGTCAGATTACTTATACAATACAGCGTTGATGCTTTCAGTGACGTAAATAAATACATAAATGGTGAATTATCACACCATATTAGACGGGACGATAGTACTTTTACTGGACTACAAGAGTAAAGAAGTCACTAGCTAGTACAGTCACAGGGATCAGTACTACTTTCTCGTGTGCAGATCAGTCTTGAAGCCTAAATGATTTAGCCTGCAATAAGTTAAACAACCCGATATTTTCACTTATTGCGGCAGCGCCACTACCGTTTTACAACTGATGGAATATCACTGAGGGAGTTTCCACCAAGCAACTAATTGTTTCTGACACAGGCCTTTCTGCAATGCATCTTAATGACTATTGCTTATCATTGCAAAAGAATAGTACTTTTTGTGGCGTTTCCACACCAACTCAGGATGGTGCTGACCGATTCTTCGATTCAGTCCAATGATCGTATAAATAGCACAGTAATCAATTTAAATTGGTGTGGTTTAATTTCAAACATACAATAAGTCGTTTTCGTATGAGTAGTTAGTAAGTGACGAGGAGTACTTCTCGAGGTGGAAAGTGTGCATCGACTCGTACTGTTGTGTCGTCAAGGAGATGATAGCGGGGTGGGCGCGGCTTGTAGTCCGAGCGTGAGCTTCCTCGGGCGGGGAGGATGTGAGCGTGTGAGCGGTGGAGTCGTCTCCGCCCACCTACTGACTACACCTCTTCTCCGTCCTTCATCTTCTCCTTCCCTTCATCTTCTCTTTTGTCTTCATCGAAAGTGGGCGACGGTGAGTGAACTTCAGTCCACTTATTTTGTTGTGTGTTTGCCGGCCATTTGTGTCGAAAGCAAGCGGCTGTTGACGACTCGAACGCGCTGTTAGGAATCTTCAATATGTTTTTACGTTTCATTGTGGACTTTTCTAGTCACTCGGCTGAGCGAGAATGTTGTTGTAGACACTTTGGGGAACACTGAGGCAACTCTGGAGTCTGGACCAACGCTAGCCAGCTAGCCGCGTTAGCATCACAGTGAAAGGAAAAATGAAAGATGCTTCCTTGTCATGTTTATGTCTTCAAAAGTCATATTAACTTGTAATGGGAACATGGAGTGCAGCCCATGTGTTACCTTTCTTGCTAATAGTACTGCTTATTGGTTGATTAATTGAATATTTATTTCAAACATGTAGTAAAAACAAGCAAATGTACTATAGATGTTTGATATAGAGAAATACATCTTATTGACACATATACCCATAAAAAATATATACCACATAAACACGGTGCCCAATATATTCATGTGCATTCTGTATACATGCATCTATTGATTTACCCATCCAGCATATACTCTTTATTTTTTATACATTCTTTTAAACTGGTTTAAAAGTTAAGTCTTCACTTTTCACAATTTCACACCACAAATTGACATACAAACCTTCGTGGATGTGTGTTTTCATTTTTTTCTCAAGTGATTCTCTTCCCATTTCCGAAATTATGGGTCAGATCACAAGATGGACCAATATGCCTATTTAAATAACATTTTTATTTACTGTAGCGCCAAAATGTATTCGTGGCGGCCCGCCACAGATAACTAAATAATAATGCATCCGATTTTTATAGCGCTTTTCTAGACACTCAAAGACGCTTTGCAATGGAATGGATACATTATTCTTACACTCTGGTGGCAGTAAACTACTTTAGTAGCCACAGCTGCCCTGAGGCAGGCTGACGGAGGCATTGGCTGCCAGTGTGCGCCTACGGCCCCGCCGACCACCACCAAACACAACGACACATGACTTGGGGAGAGCCGGGATCGAACAGCCGACCTTCTGGTTACTGAACGACCGTCTCTACACCCGGAGCCACGTAAATGTGTAGAACACCGTGACTGGAATGTCTTAATTCATCTGATCAACCTATCAGGACGATTCAGCCAATCACAAAATTTGCATAGGAAATACATTGCCCCTAAATTGTTTTTGTTTTTATATTTAATCATCAAAAATGGTATTTCATTTTATTACTTTATTTCTTACATTCCGCCATAAAATTAAAATTAAGCCTTTTTTTTCAGATAATATACTGTATAATTTTTACTACACCGGAGCAAATAATACTTTAGTGTAAATGATCTTAAATAATTATTTTTTACGCTTTTTTCTTACAACAAATTGTACTTTACCCAACGTTATTTTCAATCTTTATATTTAAATATTTGGATCTACCTCAATGACGTATTGAGTATTTAATGTGTCTTCATCCATGTTTTTTTCCCAAGGGATCATTGTTTTATAATATATCATTATATTATACGCTGCTAATTACATGACATGTTTCAAGTGACACATATTTTCTCCCATGTGGTCAAGTTCGGACTGACAATTCCGCTCATAAAAACAAGCGTATAATTTAAAAGTGATGTGAACACGCCGCACGCCGGTCATCTGCACCGCCGTCATGACGTCAGTGGGAAAATGTGAGCCAGTAGAAGACATCAGCATCATTTAGGGCTGGGTGATATGACCTCAAAATAAAGTCTCTGCTTTTGCTTTGCTTTTCACGTTGCAGGGAGAGTGTGCAATTTTAAAAGCGCTAGCAAGATATGAATGTAGCTTCATTTTATCCCTTGATGTATCGACATAGACTATGTAAACTTGATCCTTCCAACGCCTGCTGCATCTTTCTAGGCAACAGAGACAAAATATTTCTAGCACGGGAGCATGCACAAGAGGTCAAAAGTTTTCAACGTGAATAAATCATCACACGATTTGCTTTTGGCAATGTTCATCGCCGTTGAGTCTGCGATTGCCTTCCACAAGCTCTTTTATTGCCATACGCTAAACAATGAAAAAGGTTTCTTTATTTTCTTGAACATACACACCTAAGACTCACTTGAGTGAATTCTGTGTAAAAGGCACAGGTGAATAAATGCCTGAATTTCGCATAAAACTGTGTGAAAAATGCTCAAACAAACTTCCAGCATTTAATGCTGAGCCACTGCACTAGTTCGCGTCAGCGTGACGCCTCGCCGATGTGCTCGGTCAGCAAGGGGTCAACCCAATTAGACACAAAGCTACAGCCGCTAACGAGGTGGAAGGATGAAAGAGCCGGCATTTACTATGACCCGATGGTGTCGAGGTAGAAGCATCGTGGGTACACTTTAAAACTATCGGCTAATTAGTGCTCGTTCGCACCCCGGGCGCCGTGAAGTTTTCGCTGTTTTGTTGGCGGGTTTCATGGTTAGCATGACACGATGATCAGAAATTTGTGGTCACCACTTTGTAGCCCAGTTTGAGTAGTAAGTAAATAGGCATTGTTAAGTACTAGAGCCATGGGAATGTCACATTCTTTGACACTTTTCCACCTAAAGTTTGACAGGAGGTTTCCATATTGAATATCCAATCACCTGAATGAGAGAGAGTGAGAGCGGAATATGAGTTATGCAGAAAAATCCAGCCGTGTTTATCCATCTCAGACGGCGTCCATTTTGCCGCTTGCTGTGGACTGAAGATGACGTCAATGTTGCTCCGGTCTGAGGTGACAACCAATCACAGCTCAGCTTCAGAAAATAGGTGAGCTGTGATTGGTTGACACTAGTTGGGTTTCCATCCACCCATTTTTATTCAAATTTTCAATAAATGCAAAAATAAAAACTGAATGGAAATGCTAGAAATTCGAAAAAGAGCCCGAAATCTCCCCCCCCCCCACCCCACCCCCCAAAAAAAGGTTTTTACGCTTAGAGGGGGTGGATTTTGAAGTGTATCGAAAAAAGGAAAAGGCCAATTTTGGCTATGGAAACAGGTTTTGTGAATAACCGCAAGACCGGATACACATCGCATGTTTTGACCAGATATTACGTCACACATACGTTTGTTGTCATAAAGCCATGGCGGACGATAAAGTAGGGTATGTTTGGGGGGGGATTAAAGAAGTGAATATGAATGCTATTTTAGATGGAATCAAGAATTATAAAAGCAAACTCATATGACGTCATCGCACGGCACAGTGGCTTCTTGGTCTTCTTCTTCTTTTAAACTACTGGTGGCTCACATCTCTATGGTGTATAGCGCCACCTACAGCGGCGGAGTCACCCTCTCAATATCTCTTTGACTGCCAAAAACGTTAAATAACGTTTAGTAAAATCCTATGGAGGAGTGCCAAAGACGTTAAAATACGTTTTTTTCAAAACAGAGGTGAAACTAACCCTTTTCTATTGTTGATTACTGAAAAACGGAATAAGGTAGAAACAAACTTTTTTTTCTGATGAAAGATGAGAGTCCAATCTTTCATTTGGTAGTATGTGTGTTTCCATAGTCCAAACACATAATTTTCTGTGGACCTTGAAAGATCACTCAAAAATGCTTAAATCGGCTGGCACCCACGGCATCCCTTTTCTGAAAACGTCTGGCAGTCAAAGAGATATTCGCAAAAGAAGAACAGATGGAAGCAGGCATAAGTCACATGTTTGTTTTGCGCATTTTCAGTAAATTTGCTTAAAAAAAAAAATTAGGATGGGAACCTGACTAATAATGTATTATATGGGACCTCACAAGACTAAACATGACATTCTGATTAATATTACATTTGTGGAATATGAGTTATGAAGCAAAATCCAGACGTTTTTAATCCATCTCGGGGTGGCCATTTTCACCTGTTTTAAGAAGCTGAGCTGTGATTGGCTGTTACCTGATACCTGAGCAACATTAATGTCATCTTCAGTCGACAGCACGCGGCAAAATGGCCGCCCCCTGAGATGGATCAAAACGGCTGGATTTTGCTTCATAACTCACATTCCACGAATGTAATATTAATCAGAATGTCACGTTTAGACTAGTGAGGTCACATATAACAACCTTAAACATTTTTGAACAATAATATGACTTCCACTTTAAGGTAGTGCTGTTACTGTATCTGCTGTATCTTCATTTCAACGGTGCCATAATCCAGTCGGGGAAGGGATAAATTGCCTCACTCAGTGCCTCCTCCAAGACAGGAAGAGATTAAGACCAGAGAGGGAAGTGTTGAGGGAGGCAGAAAAAAAAAAAGGCAAGTTCAGCCCTAAAGTGTTTGAAAGGAAGACACGCACACTCCTGCTGAGGAAGATTTGGATACGAGAGTGATACGAGGTAGGTGAAGACAGATTTCTACTAGATTGAAACTTTTTGTAGCAGGTTTGGTTGGCATTAAAAATATCAATTGATGATCATGCAAAACATGATGGTGCTCATCTTTAGTCTAAGCAGGAACACACACAAACATTTTCACAAATTGCGCTGAGCATTGCCAAAAGCATGCCGCACATTTACGCGTTGTAAAATGATTTATCGTCATGTTGGAAACTTTTAACCCAAAAGATTTTGCTGAGGTTTCCTTGACTCACCTGTTTAACTCTTTGAAATGTAATTTATTGTGGATCATGTTTGTGTACATGTTTTGACAAAATTGACATTTTCAAAGCAGAATTACTGTATGTTTACTGTAAATATTTATTTCTGTGGAACTTGATGCTGGGGAAAAAATTACTTATTTTGAATGTCATTGTCATTTGCTTTTTCTACAAGTGAACAGTAAATTACGAAAGCGAATTGCATTCACTTGGGGGAAAAAAAGCCTTCTGTTTTTCTGGCTATTTTTGGGGGGAGCTTTGGGGTTTTTTTTGAGTATTTTTTATTTTTATTTTCTGTTTTTCTGAATATTTTTTTTCTGTTTTACTGAGTATTTTTTAATGTTTAAAAAATAATAATTTCCCCCTGTTTTTCTGAATACTGGTTATTTTTTTCTGTTTTTCTGAATACCTTACACTAAAACATTAATAATACTGTGTGTGTTACTAATTATTCTACATGCCTTACCTTAACTGAGCCAGAAGGTAAAAATTACTAATTTAAAAAAAAATGCCCCCCTTGTTTTTCTGAATATTTTTTTCTCCTGTTTTTCTGAATAGAAAAAAAATTTGTTTAAAGGCCATAAGATCCAGCCCTACTGTGACGTTCAAGTTTGACGATCATTTTGAGGATATTTTGTGACGAAATATCCAAAGTGTTTGCTCTTGCCTTTTTTCTAACATATCGTCACTGTCATGTGTGACAGGCTACGTCACCATTGGGACCATGCTTTGAGGACCACCTTGATTTGAGCTCGCTCCTTCTTCTTCTCCATCTTGCAGTTAGTGCAAATCTTTTTTTTTTCCTTTTTTCCTGGAGATGGGGCGTAAGAAGATTCAGATCACCCGCATCGTGGACGAGAGGAACCGGCAGGTTAGCGACTTCGATTTAAGTTTGGACAGTAGACTGTCATGTCGTTAATTATTGCACACATAAGCAAATGTTTGTTTATTATTGCTTTATTATTGGCGTCCACGCGAATATAAAGGGGCCTTCACTGTCCACATTTTCCTTAGTACTTCCTTCAGCCCTTGTTTTTCTCCAGTTTTTCCA
Source organism: Vanacampus margaritifer (assembly GCF_051991255.1). Lineage (NCBI taxonomy): Eukaryota > Metazoa > Chordata > Actinopteri > Syngnathiformes > Syngnathidae > Vanacampus > Vanacampus margaritifer. Next base: position 28,977,046 of record NC_135435.1, on the reverse strand, counting down.
GATGTTGCTATCATTCATGTCTTCTGTTGTTTATCTAGCTATCACCAGTTTGCCAGTCTGGATCTGTAAGTCCCACATGATCTGTGACGATCATGACGGAAATACCAAAACCCAGTCTAGCCTGCCCCTGTGCAGATTTAGAGCATGTCTCCTGCTTGTAATGACAATGGAGCCCATACTGTGAACATCCGTCTGACCGTCGACATACTCACATGTAAACAAACATCTGTCCATTCACATGCACTCATAGTATAAAAATGTTCTCGAAGCTCAGAATCTGTTCTGTACCGGATCAAATTCACTAATTTGGGATTACACTACTTGTGCCAATAGTTAGACTTAGTTCCAGCAGGCGTAAAGTTCAGATGACTTTCAGCCACCGAATTTGCACATCAAAGGAAATGGAAATGGCACAGGAGGTGAACCAAATTCCCAAACAAGCGAGGCTTGCAAGAAAATCAGGATATGCCCGTTTTTAAGCCCCACTATTCTACACAGAGAATATAGAGCCCATAATGTAAACAAATGTCACATGCACAGACAACGTAAACATTATCGCTTGTGGTTTTGGCACTAATTAACTTGTTGATGCTGCCGTTAAAAATAGTACAGCAAATATTCTGTCTGCTTTGCAAAGGAATCCCTCAAGGATCCTTCTGTGGACTCTCAACATTTTCAGCGGTGAGGACGGCAATTTGGGGTTAGCCGGGTCCGGACGGCACCCTGTCATTTTCAGGGCGGGAACACACAACTCTTCCTTCTTCTCTCCCGGCCGTCTGTTGGCGGGCTTCGCGCCGCCCGCCGCTGCCCGCTGGAATCCCTCGCGGTACGACGCCGGCTAAATATATCGGGCAACAAACGGCGGCCTGTCTGCGAGCGAGGTGGCGGCGCTGTAAATAGCCACGCGGCTGGGGAAATAAATATGTGTTTGTGTTTAATGTTTGCACGTCTGGACCGGAGCGCCTCCATGACTGGAGGGGGCTGTGTGCGGAGCTTCGACTTCCCTATTACGGGAATGTCGCTTTATCTGTCTAGTAGTGCGACGTTTTTTTTGTTTTTTTTTGCCAGAATTTGACGGGAGCGTACCTGGAAAATTTGACTTGAAAAGAGGAACGCTTGAACAGAGCAGATGCATAGAATAGAATTAGCTTAGCATAGCTGTAGCATCGTTTTGCTAACAAACGAACAATTGCAGCTGAAGTTGTTTTTGTCGTTGGCATCTTTTCAGCCCGGTACACACCTAAGGATTTTTCAAATGTTAAAAGATTATTAATCAGTTTAGGTCATATACTCCATCAATCTCACACTATAAATATTGATAATTACTACTACTTATAGTAATCCCTTCTTGTTTGCTTTGTTATGCGGAGGAAGTTGTGGGCGCAAGGGCAAGGGATGAGGTAGTGTTGTTTACATCCCATCCAAGTTTGTCTTGGCCGAGCTGGATGCAGGCTGATGTGTATTTTGGTTCTCCTGACCTAAATTTACACACTTTGCCTTCCGCTTTTAGTTACTTCTCTTTTATTTTCTTTATTACTCATCCCAGTACTGCTTGTTGACAACACTTGTGAACTGGGTGTCCTATTCCATGCAATGTCACAATAATAATGCAAATGAATTGTAATTTAAAAAAAAATAAAATCTGATTATTACAGCTGTGAGTTATGAGTTCTAAAAATGCAAAAATGTTACAAAATTGACTAATAATCTTTTCATGGGGTGTGTGTCCGCGCAGGTGACGTTCATGAAGAGAAAGTTCGGCCTGATGAAGAAGGCCTACGAGCTGAGCGTGCTGTGCGACTGCGAGATCGCCCTGATCGTCTTCAACGGCTCCAACAAGCTGTTCCAGTACGCCAGCACCGACATGGACAAGGTGCTGCTCAAGTACACCGAGTACAACGAGCCCCACGAGAGCAGGACCAACGCAGACATCGTGGAGGTGGGACTTCATCCGTTTCAAATCATGCGTCTCTGGAAATGACAGTAATTTAGTTGCGATTAATTAGCCAATTGAAATTTAATTATCATTAATTTGCCAATTATTTAAAGGGATAATTGACTCATGGAGCCATTTTAAGCAGCAAAAAGTTAATATATTGTCCAGAATGAATTTGGTAACTTCATTAATTTTCATGTACAATTAATACTTTTAAATACTAATGCTTCCACTTGCTGTCGACTGTAGATAATATGATGGAAGTAGGTAACAACCAATCATGGCTCAGTTTGCGGACCAAACCCAGAAAACAGGTGAGCCATGATTGGTCGTTACCTACTTCCTCAGCACAGGTGATGTCATCTTTAGTCAACAGCAAGTGGGAAAATTAGTATTTAAAAGTTTTAATTGTACATGAAAAATAATGAATTTACCAAATTCATTCTGGAAAAAATAAAAAATAAATTACCCCCTGAAAATGGCTCAATTAGTTAAGTATCCCTTTAATGCATGAACTATATAACTGTATTTTTGTAACATAGAGGTATTTTATTATTTAGAATAATTTAATGAGATCAAGGAATACCAAAAAACAAGAAAAAATACACATATTTTTTTTAATTAATTTCATCATAATTACTTAGTCTATTGCTAGATAAAACAATTGTAAAATGTATATGTAAAGTTGATGTGTTGTGTGAATTTTATTATTTACAATTACCAAATTATTTGGAGATCCATGAATAAATAAGCTAAAAATGAATAGTGTCTTTGAATAATAAAATCAGTAATTCTTCTTTGAAAGATTGTTATAATAAATTTAATCATGATTAATCAGGCAAGTATTTGATAAAATAATTACAAACTTCTTCTTGTATCTTTAAAATTTTATATCTAGTATTTTAGTAATATTTTGTAGGTTATTTCTAATATATCAATTAAACAATTATTTCATGAGAACAATTAATAAAATAACTAAATAATCATTTTAAAAATCCATGTCCATGTTTATTTTAATAATTAAATAATTGTATCCTCATGTTTCATTTTTTAGGATTAATATAACTAGAATTCATTACATTACCAATGAATCATTTATTCATAGTTTTTTTCTGTTATTATTCATCATAGATCAATTGTTTAATGACATGAATAACAAAAAACAGGCTTAATTATTTCAACGACTATTAGTGGACTTCATAATGTAAATGTCATTTGAGCCTGGTAAAAAAAAGGGGGCTGGTCCTATGTGGTCCCCCGGCCACCCTCACTCAAGTATGAGACGGAGCCGTTAAGCTGGCGTTAACCACAAGAAGGCACCTGTGTCAACTGCTCTCTGCCTCATTTGCTTGTTTGTATCGCTTATTAGCGTGACGCCCAAACGTGGTTTACATGGCGGACGGCAACATTTGCAAAGCCTTGACATTTGACTCCTCCCTACGCCGTTGTCGGAAAAGTGTTCGCTGACCACTCGGCACGAGTTTGGTCTGTCACACCAGAAAGAACGACTTCACCCATGATGAAGGATCCTCCCTTGTATGAACAAAGTGCAGCTACGATGACAACGCCTGCTGCATCACCACGTGTCACAACCGCAATTTTTTGTTTAGCCAGATAACATTTCAAATGTTTGTTTTTTGACGACGTTCAGGACTTTTATTATTATTATGATTTATTTAATACAAATAAAATATGTTTAATATTTGTGTCCTTTTTCCTAATATTTTTTCTTTTTTTTCTAATATTTTTGTATTTTTCATCCAACGTTTGGTGCTTTTATCTATTTTTATATAATTTTCTAATATTAGGGATGGGCGAGTAACAGTACCAGGTATCAGTATTGGACCGATACCTGGCCTTCTTTTCAAGGTATCGATATTCGTCAGCCAATACCTCTTGTAGCTGCTTTTTTATGATCAGGAACTACAAAATTTGAAAAATAAAAATTATTTGTTAGTGTTTTTCGGGGGGGAATTGTATTTATCAAAAGAACTAGTGGTATCTGTACTCGGTATCGGTATAGTTCTTGTATCGGTCTGAAAAATAGTGGTATTAAACAGTATTTTTATTATTATCATCTAATATTTGTGTATGTTCCCTTCCCAATATTTTGGCCCTTTTTTAACTCATTTATATTTTTATTATTTTAGATTTTTTTAAATCCAATTTTGCATTTTTTGGGGTTAAAAAAAAAAGATCTAAACGTATTCATCTAATATTTTTGTAATATTAAAATATTTCATCAAATCCTTTTCTTTTCCCCAAGGCGCTGAACAAGAAAGAGCAACGCGGTTGCGAAAGCCCGGACGCGGCCGACGGCGCCACCTATGCGCTGACGCCAAACACTGAAGCCAAATACAAGAAGATCAATGACGACTTTGACCACATGATCAGGAGCCACAAAATGGTGGGTGACGGCACAGCCCCCCCCCCCCCCCCAATACTTAGCCACAATTTTCCTCATCTGTGGCTAACACTTTCAAATACAGACCTTGTGAGTCTTCAGTTGGTTACAGTTGCGAATAGTTTTTTTTTTTACCCTAATTTATTATCACAAAAATCTGAGATTTGAACAGGGGTGTGTAGATTTTTTCTATTTTATTTCTCACCCATTGAGTCTGTTAATCTAGTCATATCATTTTGAGTCGTGAGTAACTGGACATGTTACCTGTCTGTAGTCGTCAAGTGTGCCGCAGCAGAACGTGATGCACGTGGAAGGAGGAGGAAACGGTGACGGACGAATGATGGCGATGGCGTCTCAGCACGCTCACCTGCACAGAAACATCCACGCGGCGCACAGGGCGACCAGCAACACCAACACAGGTGTGTCAGATAGTTTATAAGTTACTTGGTTAGTCAATAAGTTTTGTCAGTCTGTGTGTTACAAACATGACACAATTTACTTGGTCGTTATGTTTCATATGAATCTTGTATATGTATTTATTGACATGAGCTTGCTAATTTGTTGTCTTATGTTCAGGTGATATGCAGAGCAGTTCTGATCTGATGCCGCAAAATGGATCTGGACCAGATGGTATGTTCCTCTTGGCAGTCGCACACGCTCTTGGTTAGTTAGTCGGGCTAATAGTGACGAGTGGCATCCATTTAAATGACAAACGCGTCATCTTCATTCAGTATCTTCATCCCGCTTGTCATCTTCCTGCTCGCCCTCCCCGCAGGCCGAGCCTCGTATGAGCGCCGCCATTATGTAACAAGTTCAATAATTCAGCGTGATCTCCTCTATAATGAATAATAGCCGCACTTCCATGCTCCTCATCCTTCTCATGCTGCTGCTGAGCTTTTTCCAAGTTATGACATCATGATGCAAATGTCAACGTCGAAACTTCTTTTTGGGTGTTTTAGTGAATGGCTTTGTGGATTCATCTAGAAAAGTCCTCCCGCCCAAATCTCCGATGTCGGCACGCAAGTCTGACCTGAGAGTGCTCATCCCTGCGTCCAAAGTGGTTACGCTGGTACGTGTGTGTCCATACTTGTGTGTGTTACCATTTTTCACTTCATCTTTAACATCTATGAAGTTCATTTTTAACATGTAAAATCAAAAATGTTGTAAAGCACAAAGTAAATTTTCCTTTTTGTATATTTAAATATTTCATTTATACACATAATACAAAAATACTTTTAATTATTTTTAAAAAAAATTATATAAATATTGTAAAATAAAAGGTCAATTATTGCACCCATTTCTTTTTTTTAGTATGTAAATACTTTTATTCCATTCTTTAAATCAACGAAAAATACTGTAACGATAATGTGTTAAGTATTTCCACTCCAAGAACTACACCATTGGTGAGTGTGTGTGATAAATCCACTGGTTTGTCACTAGCGTATGGCTACGCTCTAACATGAGATGACCTAATCGAGGGTGCGGTCATCGCAATGACACCAGACGCAAACTTCTGCTTCCTGTAGTTAAAAAAAATGACTTTTGTCTGCTTGTTTTATACTTATAAAAAAAAAAAAAAAACATGATTTATACCCATCATTTTAGTCTGTCTGTACTGTTGGTGGGTAAACATAAAATCATAATCCTCTATTTTCAACGGAAGCTTTTGGAATATTCTTGCCAATGAGAAATCAGAAAGGAAAATATTTGTAATATAGACAACTGTGTTAACGCCACCATGTGGCCAGAAATAGCACAGCGCTCGAGTTACATGTCAACTAATGAAACTGGTTTTGGGGGCAAATGTTTGTACGAATAGGCCCTCGCACCACGTTTTTGTTTTTTTAATGGTAAATATGTACAGTATTAGTAATATGATTGTCATGTATTTTCAGGGTGACCAGTGTCATTCGAGTTCAGCTTTGAGCACGCCGGTGGTCTCCATCAGCACCCCGAGCCTGACTCCGCACAATCCGCTCTACAGCACCATCACATCGGCATATAATGGTAACCATACAATATTTTAGCAGTAACAAAATATACTCTAACTCCTGAAGAAGAGGTATATATAGTTCGCAATAGTTCTAACAATTACGAAAAAGACTAAATTTAGTCAGTGCATTTTTTATAGAAAAAAAAATAACGTATGGAAATGCTCTTGTCTATTTTAATTTTAAATGGTAATGCTTTCATTAGTTGAGGAAAATGTCCTTAATGAAATCAATGGTGAGAATAATTGCCTGTGTAAAATTCCCACTCCCCCCAGAATACGAATATAGCAGCGCTGGATGTTTCCCCTCGCCGGCTGGACCGCATTTAAACTCCATGACCACATGGCAACAACAGATGAGTTTACTGGGGTAAGGCATGAACAAGACATGCGATGTGAAGCGCCCAAAAAATTAAGTGATTATAAGGTCAACATACCATGAATTTGGCCCTAGAACCAAATCAGATTCCCATGTTGGGCTTTACTTTTTTTTTTAATCACATGACCATTAGTTAATAGTCCAATTTATCGTATGAAGGAGTGTTATTGTACAAGAACTGCAGTAGATACAAAAATGTGGTTTATTAGCAAATCCAAATTAATGCAACACAGGTATAACCCACAAGTTACATCAAAGCACTCTGAGGCTAGAATGCAAACAACCCGTGATGCGCAAGAAGTCCAAAAAGACCTGAGAACAGAAGAAAAAGTCACCTTTAGTGAATTTCAAAGCTTTGTAAACAATATTCATTAGCGTAGGCTTGATCTCAGTCCCATATCCGCAAGACTCATCCAACAGTCTCTTGTTAAAAAGGTCATCACAGATCACAAAAAGCACGAATTAATAAATCTTTTTTTTTTACTTACCGTAAAAAAAAGTGTCACCTCCGATGCACGATGAACTACACAAAAAAGAAAGACAAGAAATTTGAGTACAAAACCAGGTTTGTGTGAATGTAATAAAACTATTATTGATCTGTGGGACAGTCGAGTGGCTGCAGCTGCCATGGTAGGGCCAGAACAGTCAAAGTCCGCCCACATGTTCTAGCATGCACTTGGAGGACATGAGCTACACACAAGCTTGGCCCTTAGGATTGCATGCATACAGCCTGCACATATTCGTCACACTAAATTGGGGATTATTGGGCTTTTGGGTCACATTTCAGAATCAACTTGTAATGCAAAAAAATAATAATTTGCCTAGAAGCCCAACACTAGTAGTAGTAGTAGTAGTAGTAGTGCACTAATTATATATTTACCTGAATGCCGCTGAAGACTTTTCACCCTAAATGAAAAAAAAAGGACTATTAGACGAAGAGTCCATCAATCAATTCGGGTCATTGATTGAAACATGGCTCAGTTATTATGGATCAGTCACAGATCTCAGTGAGGGCAAGTTTGTCATCACAGCCATTTTAGATGCACTGTGGAACTGCCAGGGTCCAACAATAATAAAAATACAAACAAAACTCTTCTGAACAAATGTGAGCAGTTTTGTCCTTTTGTTTTGTCTACAGATTTTCGTGTTTGGTTTGCAAGATTTACCATTGGGGATTTTATTTAATTAAATGCATTTTAAAAAATGCCTCTAGTGTTTGATATTGGCAGTTCCACTGTACAGTATTATAGTAGTGCAGTAAAACTCAGGCTTACCTCTGATTTGTAGTTCAGCCAGTATGAGCTCACCACCTGCAGAAGAAGACAAGCTGCTTAAGTTCTCGTGAACTTGATACAATTGTTAAAAAATGTCCTTTCCCAAAATTGTTGCTGTATCAGTTATTTGTTCAAACTGAACAGCGACCGTCGGTGAAAGGTTTCATGTCGGCTTCCTTTTGACCGTTTAATGCTACTAAAAGAGCAACAACGGCTTCGATAGGAGCCTGCTGGATGCTTATAGAAATGTTTATAAAAATAAAAAAATAACTTTAAAAACTGAAATCACAGAGGGGACAGAACACAAAAACAATCACTGCAGACTTTATAAATTGCCATCTGTTAATCGATTCAACTATCGCGCGTGTGACATTTGAGTCGCGAGTCGAGGCAAATGCTTCAAAGTGTTCTCTCGAAGGAAATGTGCATCAATGTGAAGCCCTTAATTGTATTCGTTAGACCGAGACCTTTTATTTTCTTAAACCGCTTTAATTGCATATTTTATAAAAAGAGGCCCAAAATGTTAACGCTAGCAAGTCACAAACCACGTGGTGCGGGGCCTACCAATCGCACCGAGCTTTAGTTTAGCCTTTAAGTTTTAGCCTACATTTCTTCACTGTTGCATTAAATGCGATTCTAAGCTGTTTTGTCAGCCACATAAAAACGTCCATCCATTCTACAGCACAGCTAACTTACATGTCGTCTCGTCCTCGAATCTTTGTCCGCCTTCGCCGGAGATTTGGGCGAGAAAGAGAGCGCAAAAAACCAGCGTAGTGGTTTTATATAGATGTGTGACGTCAGAGAGGACCTCCTGTGATTGGACCGTTCCGGTGCATTGTGGGAATTGCAGTTTTATTTATTTATTTTGTTATTGTTTGCTTCATTGCCATACAAACGAAGTTTCTGGCTCAGCTATTATTACAAATTAAGACAAGCAAACGTTTAAGTAGGAATACTGTAAAGAATTTTCATGTACATTTCGATATATTGTTGCGTTTTTTTATGCCAAATGGAAACTACCTTAATATAATACTGTATAAATATTGCACCGTGCTGTTAATGCAGCTGCAGCTACTGTATTCATTTGTTTTTATTATGATTTGTTTGATTATTTCTTCTTTTTTTTCAATCTTTATCATTTTATGCTGTCCTCATTGTGGGGTATCTCAATTCCTTTCAAATCTTTTAACAAATAAGATAATACCCCGCCTACTGCCCGAAGCCAGCTGGGATAGGCTCCAGCGCCCCCCGCGACCCTTGTGAGGAAAAGCGGTTAAGAAAATGGATGGATGGATGGATAATTAATTATCCTTTTGATTGTTTTTAATAATTAATTTAATCGTAATTCATCCACAAATTATTTAATATAATACATATTTTTACTAATGTACTAATGTTTTGTTACAATATAGGAATTATTTATTAAATTATTTATTAAAATTATTATTAATTTTATTATTTATTAAAAATGGCAAATTAATACAACGTATATCAACAAAAAAATAAATAAATATTAAAACAGCAACTTTTAGGGAAAACTGACCAAATTGCAACAAATATTACAAGAATTTTGATAATATAAATTCCAAGGATGGAAGGACATGGGACACAGCCATTTCCTGGTCTCAACCTTTTTCATGTTGTCATTTATGGGGTGCTGTGTGTAGAATTTTAGGGGTTAAAATTTTATTAAATCCATTTTGGTGTAAGGTTTTACATAAAATGTAGTGGCAAAGCAATGTTGTTGGTAAAGGTTGTTGTCGTCACAGTGTAGTAGATGTCGTCCTCTCTTCTTTAGAATCAGCTTTTAACTCCCTCTTCCCTTCCTCCATCCTCTCCCTATTCCTGTTTGCAGGCCAGGCATCACCACCAACCACAACATCAGCATCAAGGACGAGCCTCCTTCCCCCCCTCCTCCTCCTCGGGGCTATTCGACTCCTTCCGGGGGCGTCGACCAGCGGGACGAGCATCCTCCACGCCGTCGCCCCGACTTCCTGCCGCTGGCCAACACTCGCTCGGAGGCTGATGAGAGTGCGGCGGCCAAACGACTTCGCATGGACAGCTGGGTGACTTAGATGAATGGTCACCATTATGCAAATTCAACTGACGCACTTCCTGGTCTCAGGGTCGCTTAAAGCAATAATTACCACATCCTGCCAAAAAAAAAAAAAAAGTAAAAAATTTTTTCTTTAACACGCCATAAGATGCTGATGAGGATATTGCTCTGTATGAATTATAAAAACATGTCTCTATTGTTGTGTATATAGTATTGTACCTTTAATATATCACTTTGGCTGTAACCAAGTATGGATCTTGTATTATTCCTAGCACACAGACATTTTATGTTTTTACTGTTTATGCGAGTCCTTTTGTTTCACAGCATGATGGACGAATGATGATGATGATTTTAATGTAATTAATAAGTTACTTGGACAGTTCAAGGTTGTAAAGTAGGCTACTTATAGCTATTGTCCGTTTTGGGCCCAATGGGCTGTATCTGTATGTGTTGTGTTTTTATACTTAGAAATTTGGACAGTTGCATTTCTGACTGGCAAATGGGGCCCGTAGATGGGGCCGCTATTTGAGTAAAGTGCGCTTAAATACAGGTTTACTATACTATAGCGCAATCTAGTGGGGAAGTTTATCCATTACAGTTTACCCAACATGACAAAAAAAAGTTGAGTTTCTTCTTTGTCTCCAGGCTCTAACAAACAAGCAAACAAAAACAGGGAAACGTGGCATTTTCTACGTCTCTCTATCTAAAATAGCATAAAAACGTTGAGGTTTAAGTAACGTGACACTGATGGAACGTGAAGATGAATCATTACTGCACATTGCACGCTATTTTTGCGAATGTGTTTTTCCCGTGGTGATGAGAAATAAATGAACCGCATCCTGCACAACCTTCGCTTATGGGTAAACGACATGACGAAGCCAGGTTTTTATGCAGATAAAATACTGGCAAACTTACAGTTGCTACTTTTATAACGGTGTCAAAAAAATGTGAAGACTGAACAATTAGAATTAGAAAGAATTGTGTAAATTTCAAGCTCACTCCCTCAAAGTGTCACTTAGCTTAAGTACAAGCGCTTTCTTAGTTGATTTTCTTCCAGAAATGTATTAGAAATGAAATACATTTGGAAAGATCACCGATACGCCCTCTTTTTCGCCTCCTCTTGAAACTTTTATTTTGATATTTAACGGAAGCATTTTGTTGCCCACTACAGTTGCTTGTCTAATGGCGGAGGTAAAACAAAACGGGAGGAAGCAAGTTAGAGGCTCACGCCGCGATGTGTCGTAGTCACGCAGGCTGCGTGAGAGGACACACTTCGTGGGAAGAACTTCCACTGCCGTCTACTGGAAGGTAAATAAACGTCATTTTTTGTTGTTTGTACATCGTTGCCGGAAGGGCAGGTGGCAGGGATAGGTGAGCTTCTTCACCTGAGCTTCGCCCAAACTGACGTCCGACCCTTTGGAGAGTTGTTAAAAAAGCGAGGCCACACTTCCGGGTCAGATTTGCACTTATACATCGCTCTAAAGCCAACTAACTTTTACTTCTGTGTGTGTGTGTGTGTTTTTTTTTACACTTCAACTTCTGTCCATAGACTGTATAAAACCCTCCTACTACAAGATAAACAATGGACTCGTCGCCAGTCAACTTGTATGGACAATTAAAATTGTTCAACCAAGATGACTTTTGAAATCACCAGTCAATAGCAAGCACATTTCGACAAAACCATTCCCACTCACATTACTCGAGTGAAACACTGCAGGAAAATGACAGTTAGTGATTCACACCAAGTGATTGAGCACGGCACGAGTACTAAGACTCCACATACTGTACTGTATATTTTAGTTTTGAACCACAAAAACATTGCATGATTGTCAAGGAAGAAGCGGATTGCCACAAGGAAAGGAAACCTGGAATAATAGAGTGGATATTTTTGAGAAAATGAAATGAAAATGATCTTTTGCTCCATTCAGTGACAGAATCTAGGCTTTGCTTTCTTAGCCACAGGTGAGTATGAAATTATAACTATAGTTAAGCGTTATTGTGAAATGCAATCTGGTTACATCTGCAATGTTGCAACGACATTCACTCCTATCCAGAAACCTATAGCCTGTACCTCGCTAGTACTTACCATAACCCTAACCCACACTTTAATCTCTATCCCTAACATTTACTTGGAACCCAAACACAGAAGACATTCAGATTTTGTTCGGTTGAAACTTGACCGCATTTTTGATTGCGTGGTTGCAGACATGACAACGGCCCATTTCTGATGCATACTTGAAGAACTCCCTGTCGTGTTCTGACACGACCCTCTACTTGTTTAGCTCGCACACTCACTACTGACTGACTAGAAGGAGGAAAAAGAAGCCGAGGCGATCAGATCTGGTGAAAATCACTTCTTGTCATATGTGCGATGAGGCCCTTTTGTGGTTAGTGCCGTTTTGTGTGCTAATGACTGATTCTGTAAATCGCTTTGTTGCGGCTGTTGTGAAAGCGCTATCAAACTTAAGATAAGTTGTGTTGATTTATGTGAGGAAGAGGAAGTCACATGGTCATCGTCAGAAGAGAGTGAACAAGTGTATGTGTGCTAGTGATGTAATCATATTAAAGTCTGGTTGACTTCTACGTTACTCTCATTTCTAAACAAAGACGACCCCCCCCCCCCCCCAACTGTAGAGGCAAACTTTTTAGTCACATTTGAGCATTATTAATCCTTCAAGTGGGACTGGGTAATATGGTCTGAAAGAAAAAGTTGTTTTTTAACAAACATTTCCCCCCTTAAAGGGGAAGTGTTAAACATTTCTTGACAATAGCATGTTATATGTGACCTCACTAGTCTAAACATGACGTTCTGATTAATATTACATTTGTGGAATAAAAGTTATGAAGCAAAATTTCGACGTTTTTATCCTTCTCAGGGGGCGGCCATCTTGCCACTCGCTGTTGACTGAAGATGACGTCAATGTTGCTCAGGGTTCAGTAAACAACCAATCACAGCTCACCTGTTTCCTGAAGCTGAGCTGTGATTGGTTGTTACCTGAGACCTGAGCAACTGTGATGTCATTTTCACTTGACAGCAAGTGACAAAATGGCCGCTCCCTGAGATGGATAAAAACGGCTGGATTTTGCTGCTTAAATCATATTTCAACGCAATATTAACCAAAATACCATATTTAGACCAGTGGGGCTTCATAGAGCATATTGTGAAAAATCTTGACTACCTCTTTAAATATTAAGCACACCATGTCTTTGGCACATAGATTGTATTTTTTAAAACTAACAACCTGGCAAATTAACATCACATTTGCCTTCCATCTGTGTTTTTTTTTTTCTTTCTCATCACTGTCGAGGTCGTCGATGGGTAGTTAGTACAACAACATTTGTCTGTCCATGAACCTTGGGTACATCGACAGTAATTTGTTGCTTTTTGATGTTGTGACCATGAATCACGTCTTTCACCACACAGACACTATGTGACGCACTACATCGCTAATGATCGCTGGCTGTCCGCCTACGCAATTGGTAAATAAATCCGAGTGTCTGATAGTGATGAGTCATGAAAACAAACAAATCTTTTTACGTGAACATGCTGATGGACTTATTTGCTTTATTAAAATGAGTGGTTTTAACTAATCGGTTAACATGAGCTCTTTTCACAATAATCCCAATCATGCAGAGTTTTGACAATTAAATGCCGATATATATTTCTTGCAGCCCAATCACATCTGGCGCCCACACTGGTAAAGTTTGATAACTACCTACAAAACACAAGTTCTTAAATTCAGCCCAGAAGCCAATTTCAATTGTCTACCTGCTATTTGGTGGCCTTATTTATCATGAGCAGACCCACAAAAAAGTCTCAAGACGCCATGTCTGAAAAGATCCAGGAAGCATTCCGTTATGGACTCATGCCTCGATTCTTGTCACTCAGGATTGGTCCGCCCAGTGGATTTTTTTTGGGGACTAAAACTGTGTTGTTTTGCTGTGCTCCTAATCCCCATATTTGGGTCGGGCAGCGGATCTGTGACGCAAGCGCTTTGCTGGTTTTGCTCTCCAGACGCCGTGCGGCGCACAGGTTTTGTAATTTGTAGTGACTGGCATACAATGGGGAGGCATACTGACTCCTTGAACCCGAGTCCTGTAATATTTCAAGATTAATATGTATTTAATTCATTTATTTTCATTTTTTGAATTGGATGACTGAGTAATTAAATAATAATAGCAGTAAAATAATGCCATTTTTAAAATATGCTACTAAATAAATGTCATTAAATGAATTTAAATACTACAATGCGTTTTTGGAAAAATAAAATAAATTCATTCATTCATTCATTGCAACATCAGAATGAGAGTATTTTGACATTAAAATGAACTATTTCTCATAAATATTTTAGCTTTTTTAGACTGCATGAGGTAAGTTTCTATTTATAACCGTTTAAACATTTATTTACATTGTTTTTAATAGTTGATTCATTTATTGTAAATATAGAAATTAAACTGTAGTAAAATAATCAAAACCCTCATCAATTAGTAAAATAGTCTAATTTAATATTGTTGGATTTCTTGTCAATTATAATTTAAAAAAACTTAATATAAAATTTAAAATGTTGACAAAAATCTATTTACTCTAAGTATGTATTCATTGATCCCATTAAATAATTGGTTAATGATTTATTGTAAATCAAATATTATTAATACAATCCATTTCACCAATACATCCAAATGACTTATTTTATGAAATAACTGGTTAATTTAGTTTAATTATCATAAATTAATTCTAAATTGTACAATTTGAAACACGTTGAATGAATTCATTCCTATTTTGTCATTTAAGAACTGTTTTCCATATTTTACAGCCACTTTAACTTTCGTTTTTCTCATTTTTGAATTATTTGGAGAGAAAAAAATCATTCATCTCATTAAATAAGTTGGTCAATATATTGGAAATAATGTACATATTAAGTTATACTACATATACTGTCTAGTAAATGAAATGTATCACATAATTGTTTGATTGTTTACCATTGAATAATAATGAATCCAAATAATACATTTCAAACGTGTCCCGCGTCATGTTACCGAGGTTGCGTGTTGTGTTTTGTAAACGTTCGTCATTGTTGTGTGTTTTTTTTTCCCCCCTTGTGTTTGTTGGCTGGCGATTTGGCGGTGTGTTAAAGGACCGGAAAGGCGAGTTTAAGTGTCTGTAAAAGAGAGACAATACTCTACACACAACACTTTGCTCATTTGCAACTTTGACAACAATATTCCCTTGTCCTTTTACTGTTTTTAAAAAGCAACGAATGAATATTAACAATGGTTCATTTAAGATTGATTATTTTATTGTATTTTACAAGTAAATATGAGCTAGTTAAAAAATGTGTTTTTTGCACACCTCACAAGTTTAACCAAAAACTGAGAGTCAGTGATGCAATTATGACATAAAATCTGTCTGGAAACATTGCTAATGTCTTTTTTGCGTTTTTCTTTGTGCCGTAGATGTCGGTGAGCACGCTCTAAAAAATCAGCACGCCTAGAATCCCAGCATGCTGCAGCACTTGCGACGGAAGCTGCGGCGGAACAAGTCGGGCGTGGGGAAAAAAGGGTCCGCCCAAGCGGAACCGTCCTCCGTCGACCACCGCCTCAGCTCCTCGGTGCCCGACATGCGGGACTTAAAACATGGCGTCTACCGCACCTCCCCTTCTTACCTCCGCAAGAATCTCGCACCCTGCTACAGCAGCCCAACCTCACCACTGGCCCATCCTGCCCGACGAGGTGGCTTAGAGGTAGGAGGAGGAGGAGGAGGTGGAGGAAGTGGAGGAGGTGGAGGAGGAGTATCTACAGGGAGCGAGCACACACTTGGCGTGCCTGCCGACTACACTGACTGGAGGACGTCCTCTCAGGAGTCGTTCAACAGCGTGCACATGGAGGACGGAGCCCCAAGTTGGCGACGGCTGTCAGCCCGGAACAGCAGCGTCGGCGGTGGCGGCGGTGGCGGTGGAATAGAGGCTGAGGAACTGGCCCTGCCCGAAATGATGACCGTGTACAGCCCGGATGGTGCGGACGACGGCTCACAGGTGAGTTAGGGGAGAATTTTTTTTTTTATGGGTGTCTCTTCAAATTCTAGAAACATTTAGTAAATCGTGATATGGTGTTGTCGTGATTTTATTAGGACTGTTTATAATTTTATATTTTGGAATTACCGTATTTTTCGGACTATAAATCACACTTTTTTTTCTCATAGTTTGACTGTTCCTGCAACTTATACTCAGGTGCAACTTTTATATTTTAAAATGTATTGCTGGTACTGGCACCCCAAACCAGCCGTTCCCTAATCCTGTTAACAGCAGCAAACAAGTTCCGGTTGGATTTGAAACTTCCGCTTCTAACTGAAGAGGGGGTTTTTTTTTTCAGTTTAAAATGATTTAATTAACTAGAGAAAAATAAAAATTGTTTCATAGCTGGCAGCAGAAGTTGAGAATCCAACCGGAACTTATTTGCGGCCGTCGATACGATTTGGGAACGGGGATTTGCGGATCCGAATTCTACTGTTTTTGTAAAATAAATTTCTCCTAAAAATGTGGCTTATACTCCGGAGCGACTTATTTGTTTTCTTCTTCATGATGCATTTTTTACTGGTGCAACTTGCACTTCGGAGTAGAGCTGAGAAAAAAAGCCAACCAAGTTGGATTAAGTCAACTTTAAAAATAGCTTGTCTACAATTTTCTGCCTCGAAGCTCCGCCGTCCATGTTTTACACACACTTTTTTTTTTCAGACGCGCAATGACTGCTGTGATCTAATCGTTATTTCTTCTGCTTGTGCACCATCTAGTGGCCGACTGGTGAATGTTATTTATCTGCTTAAAAACGCTCACTTAGTGGGTTTTTATTCCTAAAAAAGCACTTGGGCTTTAATATTTCAAAATATAACCTGCCACTCGGTTTTCAGTGTTCATCACTTACCCAGTAGAGGGCAGTCATGCACTCAACGTGCCCAGAAGAAGACAGGAACAGGAAGTCATTGACCTCATATAGCTAGCAACAGCTAGCTCTAGTTCGAAGTGACTTAAGTTCTGATAAATATGGTATAGCAACATACCATATCTACAAATGTAACAGCTTGTTTAAAAAAAAAAAGTATATTTAACTGCATTCTATAAAGACAGTCAATTATGTTAAACACAATTGAAAGCCCTGACAACCGTTTGTTTCTCACATGGTCCTTTGGAAATTGAATTGCCCACACCTGGTTAAGAGGGTCACATGATACTGGTGTCGGCCGGGTGTGTTTGCTCAGGACGTGTCCCGGAACACAAGATTTTCTTTTAACAACACAACCAAGTCTGAAGTTTGATTCTGCCGCTTCAAGAGTATGTTTGAGTTTCAACGTACGGCTGTAAAATATCCTATCCAGCAACTTTCATAGGCCAACATTCCTTCGCAGGTGTGTGTATGTTGGTGTGTGTCACAAGGCTGCAGGTTTAGTTGTGAACTCTGCACCACCTGAAGTCGGACTTGGAAAAACTCGCAGCCATGTTGTCGGTCGCGTTCAACACGTGTGTACAAGTAGAATTTAGCGGAATTCCATTTTTGTGTGGAAGCAATGATGGCTTTGTTGTTCTGTTTGTGAGGTACAGACGGTTTGGGGGCGTGGTTGTGGGATGGACAGGTTGAAAACACCTTTCGGAGCAAACAGTTTGTTGCCTAGATGGGCTTCATTGCAAACCAAAGGCTCTTTCACGCAATGTTTCTGCCTCGCTTATGCGTAAGGTATCGATACGCCCCCCAAAAATGTTTAAAATGGCTTCCATAGTTTCACCCTATACTGTATTCCCCAAACAGTGATCCTTATGTTCTTGACATTTTAAACAAACTTTTCTAAACGTTCGCTTTTGTTGGGCACTTATTGTATCTTACACCGAGCAGCTAGCTAGCCGTTAGCAGCTAATCAGCTCTTAACTTCTACAACTGCCAGTTGTGATCCGGATGTTTCTCAGCATTTTATTGATAAGTTTACGACACTGCTTCTTTCTCCATGGAGCCTTGCCTGTCTTCCATCTAGCAGCTGTTCACGGTCAAGCTAGCCTACTCCTCCGCTAGCATGAAGCTTCAGAAGGAGCAGGATGTTGAGGCACCATTTTAGGGACATTTTACACAGAGAGCCCAAAAATCTGCATATAGTTTTGGTGCGTTTTTCAGGGAATAGTTATTATAGCTTATTTTCTATCTACAAAAAAAACAAAAAAACAGCAAAGGTGTACCGTATATAGCTGTAGTATTTTATTGGCCTGTTGTATTCAACTCAATGCACCGCGTCCGCCGTTTACAAATCAAACTCCAACCTTTTCACGGCATTGTGTGGCGTCCGAGCGATTATTGCAGCTTGCCGGTGAGCAAATAGCTTTAGCGGAGGAACAAAAGCCGAGGTATTGTAGACGAGGTATCTCGTGTCACCACCACCGCCCAGCTGCTGCCGTGGACGTTCAAGAAACGGCGTGCTGCTCAGAGCTTCTGCGTAGTTCGAGATTAGGGTCCTCTTCAAAAAGGGCAGCCCGGGATGATTTGCCACCACACTTTTGATGACATGATGCCAGGTGAGGAATGTTTTTATACTATTTGCCAGCAGCTGTCATTGGTTATCAAACACGACCCTCTGTTGACAAAAGAAGATGCCAGAGAATGTTTTTTTGGAGAACTGCATATGTTGCATTTGTCTTTCTTTTGTCAGCAAACAAAATAACTAAACAGCAAAGTATTAAGGTGAATTTTTGAAATGAGCTTTGACGCGAAGGTGCTGTGGGGAGGAAAAAGCGTCACAATTTAATGTCACCCATTGGTCTTTTTTTGCCACTCAGGAAGTTCCAGGGTATTTTAAATTTGGTAGCAGTGATGAAACATCCTCATACTAAAGTGCGTGTGTGTGTGTTTGTGTGTTTGTGTGTGTCCAGCGTGACATGGAGTCTCCCAGCGCCTTTGAGGACGGCAAAGAGTCTTTGAGCTCCTTCTTGCTCACCATCAACCTGAAGGAAGGTCGCAACTTGGTCATCAGGGACCGCTGTGGTAAGAAGGAAAACAAAATGGCTTCTTCCCTTTTCAATTTCGTGCGTGGGTCAGTGAGACTTTTTTTTGTGCATAAACAATGAATGCCCAATTTCAAGTGAAAATGGTTCTGGGGCATGAATTTTCACAACCCCCTCCCTACCAATATTCAATGATTATTTGTCAACGAGCTGTCAATCAAACGTTTGCACTGCAGCGAAGGCAGGAGGAGGGATGACCCGATAACTGTGTTATGTGTCATCTGTCTCAATTCCTTTGCCTTTCTTTCACAACTGTGCTCTCGTTTCTGTTATCACGTTTCACTTCAGTTCATTGTACTCAGAAGAGACACTTGACTATCTAATAATCTTATAATAAACATGTAAGTACTGCACTTTAAGCGCTTGTTTGATGTGAATTGAAACCAACCGCCCCAAAAAAGTCCGTGTCTAAACAATGGCTTTAATTAAGGGTGTTATGACCTTCATGCAAATCTCCTTAAAGAGAACCGCTCCACTTAAGTAAATAGTTGTCCTGGACACCCAAATGTGGGGTAGGAGATTAGTTTTTTATCCGCAAAATCGATGTGTTCTGCTAGAAAAAACTTCAAAACTATCTTTCAAAGCTTCAAGACGTACGACTGGTTTTGGCGGCCTGAGTGCAGAAAAAAAAAATCTTTAATGTTTTATTGAAGACAAAAGTTGCTTTGTTGTTTAATAGTCGTGAGATCAAATAGCAACCAAACCGCACAGTTGGCAACACTGATGATCATCATGATGATAACAATAATAATAAAAAATCGTCCTGACACTTTCTCCCGAATCGATTTGTTACATTGCCGTAATCTTGCCTGTCAAATGATTGACAGTCAGGAATGTGACATAATGTCGCTGCAGGCCAGCGCTAGGATTCCAGGTGGCGTATTGTAACCTGTCGGAGCCCCACCCTGCTACTGTATGTTTACTCTCCGCCAGGGCAGATAACCCGAACATGAGACCAGGGATCAAAGTCCGTCTTTTCTCTGTTGCGGCTGTCTAGTTTGTTTAATTAGCCATGATTAATACGACACTCGGGTTACTGCAGCAAAACCGTTAACAGGCAAGATGGTTCAAGGATGCACTGCATTTGGCTTCTTTTTCCAAAATCCAATTTTAGATGTGCTGTGTAAGCCTTGCAGAAGATGTATGGATGCACTGAAGCCCTCTCTGCTTATTACAACAAAGCCAGGAGCTTTGCAAAAAAAAAAGCACATAAAAAATGTCAGCGTAAACAAACGTGGTCGTTATGCTAATTAGAAAAGGAAAATGTGGCTTGGGTTGACAGTCATTTTACTGTGGAAGCAGAACAGGAAGTTGTGGCCCATCAAACCCAAACATTCACTACGAAGGGGGTGTTGTCTTTCTTTTCCGGAAGGCTCATGTGGTAACTTCCAGTCAACGTTGAGAAACATATGACTTTTTTATAATAAAAAAAAAATATTTTATCCAAGCTGTTCTCAACAAGTAGACCTTTTTTTCTACTGTTTTGTTTATTTTCTGCTCTTGTGCTCCTGCCTTTGTTTTGTAAACTATTATTAGAAAAAAAAAAAACTACAAAAAAGTTATGAATGTTATGTGCCAATTTAGTTATCAGCTAACATAAACAAATCGGTCTCCTCCATCTTTCTAACGTACGATGCAAAAGTCTTAGACCGCCATTACATTAGATTTGTTGTTTTAGCAATCCATCCCATAATAATCATCTAGAATTAGAATGCTACTAGTAGAGGGCTAAACTAAAAGTAACAAAGACAATGACTTTATTGATGCCACAGTAGGGAAATTTACGGTACTGTGTGAATGGAAACATTTTATAGAGCTTTGTATTTGCATTTGTTCGTTCGCAGGCTACTTCCTGATTGATGGAGCATAGAAAACAATGGGAAGTTCCATTATGTTTCTGGGAGTTGGACAGTTCCAATGATAACCTTATTGGCTCACAATCACATGGTTTAAAAAAATTAAAATAATTGGTTGTTCCTCATTCACCATTCGTGTCCAAAGTTTTGTCAACATTAGTGTTGATCAATCTTACATTAACCTACTAGTCATAATTTATTTAATTTTTTCTCTCCATTATCAGGCACCAGCGACCCGTACGTGAAGTTCAAACTGGAGGGTAAGACCATCTACAAGAGCAAAGTGATCCTCAAGAACCTGAACCCCGCATGGAGCGAGAACTTTTCCGTCCCTATTCGGAATCTCAGCCAGTGGCTCTACGTCAAGGTGGGGCCACAATGATGTCCAAAAACAAAAACGTCTGGCTTTCATCTGTCACCATGGTAACCGTGGCCATGACAACGCAGGTGTACGACCGCGACCTGACCACCGACGACTTCATGGGCTCGGCCAGCGTCCTCCTCAGCGACCTGGACCTGGACAAGTGAGACCTGTCAATCACTTTTGGATCTTTATAAAAATGTATCTTCTTTTACAAGATTTTAAAGTGTCTTTGTCACCTTGACTTTTTTTGTGGAGGGTGAACGAGTTGTGTCTGCGTCTGGACGACCCCAACAGCCTCGAGGACGACATGGGCGAGATTCTGCTGGACATGAGCCTCAAGCGCAGAGATGGAGACAGCCGGCGCGGACCAGTAGGGGGCGCTTTCGCACGCCTTTATTGCATGGCTTCTAGCGGCTGCTTTTTGTTGCGCATTTGTCTTGAACGTGTGTATGAAAAGGCTCAGTCAGTTGTTCAGATTCGAGGTTAGCATTGTTTTTAGCATTAGCTTTCGGAGTTCTCAGATGTCCAAAACTGTTAGTTGCCATTTTCAAGAGATTTTAGGGTAGGTTATGTCAATTATTAATTAAAAAAAACTAATAATGCTGGTGTTTTCATTTTTGTATACATTTTATACAAATTAGCCTAAAAGTCTGATTTTGCCTTTTATTTGTTTTGTGTGTTTAAGTAAGTAATGAATGCAACATGTGTTGCATTGTGCCACCCACCGCCAACTAACCTGACTGTGCTTTGTCTTCTGCACCTAACACGCAGCGCTGGCCACAAATCCGAAAACGCAGTAGTCGGGTAAGGCTCGTCCACACTAACAGTACGTTGTTTTCGGCGTTATTTCTGCTCAAAGTACCAAAATAGAAGTCCGTTACTGTTTTCAGGGGATGTTAGTTGTTTTGTTGTCTATACGCCAACAAAGAATTTAAACATTAAGGTATGCAACAAGTAATTGAAACAAATCCAAATAATAATAATTATTATTATTATTATTGCTAAATTAAATTCTCTACACAACTTTGAAATTAGATGCTACGTATTGTTTTTTTTTTTTTAAAGGAATTTAGATACTAAATAATGAGCTGATCAAATTTAGAGAAAAAATGTATACAAGAAATTTGACCGTTCACAAAAAAAATTCACGAACTGATGCTATATTTGTTTATCAAAGAATTTTGATGAATTGTGCAGAATGAAGGAATTTAGCTGCTTATGATGTTTACAAAATCAAACTGGGTTAAAATGAGCTTTAAAAACACATTAGGTTAATCGACTGCCTTGAAGTTGATTTTTACAAAACACTAAATTGTTTTAAATGTTTATGAACACATGTCCACAATGTACATTAGGTTCATAACATGACTAAATTGTCTTTAATGTTCATTTAAAAATAAGTATTACTCTTGTCCATTTATAAAAACTTAATTTAAGGCATATAAATATTTATTTTTAATGAACGATTTGGGAGAATGTCTCTGATGAATTCTTGTGTCTAGGCTTTCCTGAAATAAAATTCAGAGAAACATCCATTTAGTAAGTGAAAAGTTTGGTATAGTCTTATTTTATTTTATTTTAACGCAGTGAATGTGAGACCCATAAATGCAGTGACCTTTTTTTATGTGCACCAGCCCTGTTTACTGGTGTTTGACTCCATGCATGCTTGTTTAAGGCTGTTAAACACGCATGCATGTCTGCACGATGCACGTCACCGCAATGCAGCACTGCCTGCTTCACCTAACTTGTGTGCTAACACATTAACTACACTTGTATGCACGGTGCAGTGAGATCCAGGAGGCAAAAGTGGGGGACTTCAGGTCACATGATATTGATTTTTAGCAAGCCAATTTTCAAATTTATGAAAAACCCAACATTACTTTGACATGATATTCATGATGTAACTTCATGACTTGCCAAGTCATGCCTGTCCACATTTGCAAATCAGAATTTTTCAGATTTGACACCAACTTCAAACTTGCATCCCTGTAACTTAATCCCACTTCTCCCAGGAGCACCTTAAGGTTAGCCGGCTAGCTAGATTTAACTAGCGCTTCGTCTCCCACAGTTGTGTTCTTCTTCCCAGCAGAGCTCGCGACTGTCCGAGGCGCTGAGGAAGAGTCAACTTTGGAGTTCGTTAGTCAAGGTGACGCTGGTGGAGGGTCAGGATGTTTCCGTGGACTCGCCCACCGGCCAGCTCTTTGTCCGCTTCCGGCTGGGCGAGCAACGATTCAAGAGCAAGGTTAAAAAAAAGTTTTGAAAAATTTACTCTATATCAGTTCGCAATTTATCTTATCAGCTAACGCTAAATTAATAAGTACTATACAAAAATGCATTCTAATGAATCAATTTGGGGGTTAAAAAATTGCTAAATTAATGAGACCAATATAGATGATGCTTGGTGTTTTTTGTTTTTCCTTGTAGAATGTTGGTAAGGTGTCCAAGCCTCAGTGGAGAGAGAGGTTCACCTTAAACCACTTCCTGGACGGCACCAGCATCCTGGAGGCAGAACTCTGGTCCAAAGAGGGGCGACGAGCCGAGGAGTGTTTGGGAGTGTGAGTCTCTGTATGCTGCCTTCTTCTGTGCGTGTTGCTCCTGCTTGGATTCCATTTGATTCCTCTCACAGGTGCGAGGTGGATCTTTCCAGCGTCGCCCCATACGAGAGGCAACACTACACGCTAACGTTGGACTCGGGCCGAGGACAACTGGTTTTCTTGGTCACGATCAGCTTCTGTAGCGATGTCTCCATTTCGGACCTCTCCGCGGCGCCCCTCGACGTGCCAGCTGAGCATCAAAAACAGCTGGAATACTATGTCAGTACCGCTACAACCGCTCTGTTTGTCCACTAGATGGCAGTATTTGTCTGAAAATGAGCACAGTGTTGCGTGCCCAGATGTTTTCATTAGCTAGAAATTCCATTGCTATTGTCCAATATGTGCCCAATAGTAATAATTATGTTTAAGAAATTAGACTAACATCCCTATCAAATGTTTAAAAAATAGATTAAATTCACCCAAATGTTTTTATATTGAAAGAGATTTTTTTTTAATTGTAATTTAAAATTGTGCATTTTTTCCCCCAAAATCCCTTTAAAAAAAATTGCAATTTAGAAGATCATTATCCCAAACCAAAACGTAACATTATTAAATCCTACACCTGCATCTAAGTAATAATACAATTAAAAATAATAATAATAATTAAGTAATGCCATAAAAATAGCAGCATTTCCCACAGTTGTCTTTGGCAACAACAACAACAAAAACATGATTAATGATGTAATCAAAAATGACTAAGTATTTCTTTATAATCATAAAAAATATATCTATAAATAATTGCTGTTGAAAATGCGTAAATATCCCCAAAATCTCATGGCAAAAATGTCCTACTGTTTTTATTTGTATTTTATTTTAATAAATGTAAAAAAAAAACTAAGAGTATTTGTATTGTTCCTAATGTCACATGAGCGTGCATTAGCATCATGCTTGTTGTCATTTCAGAGCCTTAAAAGGTCATTGAAGAACCTCAGCGACATTGGCTTTCTCCAAGTCAAAGTCATCAAAGCGTGTGATCTGCTGTCTGCTGATCTGAACGGTAACCTCAAGCGTTTGTTTGTAAGTGGAAAACACGTTGCATTGTGGGAACTCTGTCTGAGCATTTGTTTGGTGTAGGCAAGAGCGACCCCTTCTGTGTCTTGGAACTCTGCAACGACAGGCTGCAGACGCACACCGTCTACAAGAGCCTCCAGCCTGAGTGGAACAAAGTCTTCACCTTGTCAGTATTCTTTCGCTTAGTTCATTTGCCTTTTTTAAATATTTTTTAATAGTTTGCCACTTACTTTCTTCCAACATATTTTAATATATCCAGAAATTACTTTTAGAAATTTAAATAATTTAGAATGCACCCAACAAATAATTTAAACATTATTGTATGCAACAAGTAATTGAAACATTAAATAAATAAATTAAAGTATTATTTATTATTATCATTATTGCTAAATTAAATACTCTACACAACAATGAAATTAGATGCTACATATTGGTTTAAAAAAAAAAAGAGAACAAAATTAGATACTAGGTGTATTCAAGAAAATTGAACGTAAAAAAAATTCACAAACTGATGCTATATTTGTTTATCAAGGAATTTTGACAAATAGTGCAGAATGGAAAAAAATAGCTGCTAAATAGTGTGCACAATGAGTATTTGTTGATTAATGCCCATGCTGAGGAATTTAAACACACAATATTGTACAGAATAAGGAAAATTGATGCAAAAATAATGTAAACAACAAGGAATGGTTGTTGTGTGTCCAAAGTCCTGTGCGTGACGTCCACGAGGTTCTGCTGGTGACCGTCTTCGACGAGGACGGAGACAAAGCTCCGGACTTCCTGGGCAAAGTGGCCATTCGTCTGCTCTCGGTACGAAGCCGCCTCCTTCCCTCCGGCGTTGCATCGGCATCCCGTGTCACGCCGAGACTCGACCGGCGGTCCGGTTCACGGTCCGGTCGGTCCCGCGCCCCCGCTGACCCTTTTTGTGTTGCCGCTGGACGCAGATCCGCAGCAGGCAGCAGATCAACATGCCCCTGAAGAAGGAAGACCTGGGCGGCCTCACCAAAGGGAACATCACGCTGGAGCTGGAGATCATTTACAATCCCGTGAGTCCACGTCCGGAACGTCACGCTTCGTCGAACCTCCAACCTCCTCTGACAGTTTTTTTTTTATGTTTTGTAATGCAGGTCCGAGCAAGCATAAGAACATTCCAGCCCCGGGAGAGGACATTCATGGAAGATAATCCTAAATTTTCCAAAAAGGTTAGAAACTCTTTTGACAAAGCCAGTTCCTAAACGCCACGCCTCCAAAAAATGGCTTTTTGACCATTTTTTTGTCAATACAATAAATAAAACTGCATTTGTAAATAAAGGCCTCTCTTCCATAAATAACATTGCCAGGTACACTCTGCAGTGAAGACATTAATTTGTATAAATAAAGGCCTTCCCCTAATAAAGAATGCATCCCTTAAATAAGCTGCTAGATGTGCAATTTGGGGTTTTATGGTATAATTCATGAATATTTTTATCATTTTATACATTAGTAAATAAAGACTTCTCTTCAGTAAATAACTTTGCCAGGTACACTCTGCAGTGAAGACAATAATTTGTACAAATAAAGACAATCCCCCAATAAATAATGCGCCCCTTTATAGGCTGTTAGATGTGCAATTTGGGGTTTTATGGTATATTTTTATTATTGTTTACATTAGTAAATAAAGGCCTCTATCTAGTAAATAACTTTGCCAGGTACACTCTGCAGTGTAGACAATAATTTGTACTACTAAAGGCCTTCCCACAATAAATAACGCACCCCATAATAGGTCATCCAGGCTTTAAGATGTGCCTTTTGGGGTGGGGGCGTGCTGTTATGGTATATTTTTCTGCAGCAATGACGGTTTGAGTTAAGTCTGAAGGTCCAAAACTCACCGCCCGATGAGTGGATCCAGTCCAAGTGTTCCTCCCCCGTGTAAAGTGGTAAAAGCAAAAGGGGCCCGCTGCTTTGAATTGAGCGTTAATGGCCGCCAACCGTGCCGTCTTCTGCCACATTAGTTTGATATACAGTGTGTGAGACATGTTACCAGACCGGGTGCCTGACTGTCTGTGCTCCCCACAAAAGGCTCATTGTTGCCACACAATACGTCGCCCGCTAACGCCCAAATTGGCTTACAGTGGCCGTGACGTCCGGTGTGGGTCCTACTGCTTGTTTTCATGTTGGACAAAATCAGGTCAGATTTCTGACGTGGAACCCACCCCTGCCCGACCCGCAGTGGAGCCCGGATGTCAAAACACAGCTCCGCTGTGCTGTGCGGACAACCGGCTCGCTGCTAATTTACTGTCTTTGAAGTTCATGTTAATGTTTTTGTCAACATAGAAAACAAGTTCGTGGTCGTCTCACAACCCCGAAGGTTGTGTTTTCGATCCTGAGCCCTTGCTAGCATTTCAAAGTATCTTTGAGCAAGTATGTTCATCTGAACTCATTCTCTGCCATTGACGGCTATAGACGTCAAATAATTTGTTTTAACTGCGCTGGCGGTAAATACATGAATGATAAAATTTTTTTATTCCATCGATTACTCCGGGAAATGAAAGCTTAAGAGTTGAGATTGGAACCTGTGCCACTTCACCTCTGCGCCGCCCTGTTCATCTTGTTTTCAATTTGTTTCCCAGGCTCTGGCTCGGAACCTGCAGCGAGTGCAGGTGTTGTACCGGGCCATCACGTCTACGCTGCACTACGTGAAAAGCTGCTTCCAGTGGGAGAACGTGCAGAGGAGCCTGCTGGCGTTTGTGGTCAGTTTGTGACGTTCACTTTACACAAAACCTCTCAAGTTGCATTGAAACGAAGTTGACTTTGGCACACTCCATTTTTTGTCCCTTGTGGGAAAAACAACAGTACTGGAAGGGGCGGTGCTACACACTTTGCTTGAAGTGAGGTGTTTATTAAAGTGAACCAAGCTCCTGGATTTATTTCTTTGAGTGGAGATTTCATTGAGGTATTTATTTATTAATTAAATTAAAACAATGGTATTTAAGTGAGGCGAGGTTTTTTTATTCAAGTGGACGAAGCATCTGATTTTTTTTTTTTTAAACTAATATTTAGCCTAGCTACATAAGCTAAATGAGGTATTTATTTGGATGAAGCACCTGGCGAGGTGTTTTTTGTTTTGTTTTGTTAAAATGGAAAAAAAGCACCAGTTTTTTTTAAAGGAGGTTATTATTGGAGGCGCGGTGTTTTTATTCCAGGAAATCTGTAGATTTGGAACAGATGCCAGGTTAAAAAAAAAAAAAACACTAGGTGCTTGGTCTGCGTAAAGAAGGAATTTTATTAAGGCTAGGCATTTATTAATTCAAGGTTAAAAAGTCCAAGAAAGAGGAATTCAATTGGGGTGTTGTGTTGATTTATTTAAATGGACTAGACCTGTCATTTTTGATTTAGTCATTACTTTAAAAGTAGGCCTTTCATTAAAATGAGGCATTTATTCAACAAAGTGGGTGAAGAACCGAGCATGTTTTTAAAGGAGGCATTCAACTGAGGCTATGCATTCATTCAAGTGTACAAAAGACTTGTTTTTTTTAAAGGGCATTTAATTGAGGTGAGGCATTCATTCGAATGTACATAACACCTGTTTTTGAAATGGAGGCACCTAATTGAAGTGCAGCGTTTATTCATGTGAACAAAGTGATTGCATTTGGGAGAGGTGTTTTTTTTATCGATATGAGGCGAGGCATGTATCCATTCAAGTGGACGAGGCACTTGCCATTCTCATTAATCTCCTGTGGAAATTGTCCCAAATTTTTTGAAAACGGTCCCGAATCAGGATCAGAAATGTCGCAGCTGGCTTTTCCAACTCACCGGGGATCCGGAATGTTCCGAGATCCTGTAAAGTCTTCACCAAATGATGA
Source organism: Vanacampus margaritifer (assembly GCF_051991255.1). Classification (NCBI taxonomy): domain Eukaryota; kingdom Metazoa; phylum Chordata; class Actinopteri; order Syngnathiformes; family Syngnathidae; genus Vanacampus; species Vanacampus margaritifer. Next base: position 28,948,305 of record NC_135435.1, on the reverse strand, counting down.
CTCTATTTTCTCTGTTTTGAAAGCCGAATGGACGTGGGCGGTCCTTGGCGGAGGTCTAGTCAAAGGAGATAATAACACACAGACACTGCACGGCCATCTGCTCTCATCTTCTCACACTAAACGCCTCACCCTTTATTTCCTTCCTTCTTCCTAAATCCCTGGGATTACCGCCCTGGCATGCCGCGCTTTTCCTCCAGCATTAAATTGGGAGATCCCGTCGGTAGCAACATTTGGTAGCTCTTCTCTTTTTTCTTTTTTTTTTCCCACTGGATTGTGTTTCCCGCTCTGCACATGAATCACAAGTCAATGATCACAATCTTTATGAGCCGGGATACTTTTACAGCGGAACGTGATTTGTGTTTTGGCCTTCACTGTGGCCTCATAGTGAATGTTGCCCCTTTTTATACTGCAACACCCACATTATGAACCAATAAAGGTGGTGTTTGCAACAACAACAACAACAAAAATTTTGTTTACATTTTCAGGCTCCAAAACGCTGTCTAAAAATGACATTTGTTTTCAAAAGACAGAAACATCTTTAAAAGGTGTTTACTTGAGGTGTGGTGTTTAGTTCTTCAAGAAGACCATTTTTGAGGAGGCATTTGGAGGTCTTATTTATCCACGTGGAAAAGCACCATAAGCTGTTTTTTATGCGCTTATATTTTTTCCCCCCCGAGTGGACGAAGCATAGACTGTTTGTTTTAATTAAAGGAGGCATTTAATTGTAGTGAAAGATTAATTGATTCAAGTGGATGATTGGTGCATTCATCTACTGTAGCTGGACAAAGAACCAGATTTTATTTTGTTATTGAGGCGAGGCCTTTATTCAAGTAGACAGATTGCCTGCCATTTTTAAAGGAGGCAAGCAACTGAGGCCAGGCATTTATTTTTTCCAAAAGCAAAGCACCTGCAAGCCAACAAAAATATATTCAGTCATGGGTCATGTGTTGCTAGGCAGAACTCCATCGGCCAAAATGGTCATGGACTCCTATTTATTGTGGACTAAGACTTAAAAAAAAAAAGACTAAGAAAAACACTGAGGCGTAGAATTAGCAGGAAGTGGTATCGCTCCAAACGGGAAATAGCGGCTCTCTCATTGGCTGACGAATCATGTGACATGCATGCAGGTGTTCCTTTTGATGGTGTGGCACTGGGAGTTCTACATGCTGCCCCTCATCCTGGTACTGCTCATCTCATGGAACTACTTCCAGATCCGCTCCGGACACGTCAGTCAAGACCTGGTGAGGTGGACAAAGTTCCTGTTATTTTCTTAAATCCAAGATGTCAAATGGAGGTGAGGCTTTTATTTATTTCAACATTAGTGGATGGAGCACCTGGTGTTTTCAAAGACGAAGTCGATGCCTTTTTAAGGCGTTTATTTGAGGTGAGGCATTTATGCATGTGGAAAAAGCGCCGCAAGGTGTTTATCCAAGTAAGATGGAGCCCCTGCCAGTTTCCAAAGTTGTTATTTGAGGCAAGGCTTTTATTCATTCAAGTCGATGAAGGACCTGTGTTTATCTGAAGCAAGGTGTTTATCTGAAGCAAGGTGTTTATTTTTTCAAGCTAAAGGAGGTATTTATTTGTACAGGTTAAAGATCTGTTTTCTTCAGTTGAATCATATACATGTGCTCACTAAAAATGAACGCTAACTGATCCCTTCACTTCACTTCTCAGAGCAGTATGGACGTCGGTGACGAAGAGGAGGAAGATGAGAAGGTAATGAATAAAAAAAAAACAGCAAACTAATAAATACTCAACAACATGTGGACAACGAAAGCGTGTTTATTTGCGTGTCTGACGTCAGGAATCCGAGCGTCGAGGTCTGATGGAGAAGATCCACATGGTGCAGGACATCATCATCAGCCTTCAGACCTTCCTGGATGAGGTGGCCAACTTCGGGGAGAGGATTAAAAAGTAACATTTACGCTTGTTCACATTTCATGTTGGGATATTTGGTAAAACATAAAATCAGTGTTTTATTTATTTTTTTATTTTTTTAATTTTCCCCAGCACATTCAACTGGTCCGAGCCCTTCCTGTCCAGCCTGGCTTTGCTGGTTTTTGTCACCGCCACCGTGCTTACCTATTACATCCCACTGCGCTACATTGTCTTGATATGGGGTAAGAGGCAAGCAAAAAGGACTCTTTTTTTTTTTTACAGTTACAAGAACTACACCCTCTTGATTTGGTTTGTTTTTCTTTCTTTCTTTTTTTGCAGTGCTGACATGTCAATACGATGGCGTATTCGGGCCATGTTATAAATATATATATTTTTTTAGAGGGCGATGGCAATATACCGTGAAAAAAAACTCAAAAATTTGCCACTTTATAAAGTCACAAATTTGCCATTTAAAAAGTGGCAAATGTGCATGTTTTTTTTTCTCTGAATATTGCCCCCACACGCTAATAAAATATATTTATACTGTTAAAAAAAATGGTGTTTGTATTTTGGCAGGCTTAGTCCCTACCTCCACTGTACATGTTTGGAAAAGTTCGAAAGAAAGAAAGAAAGCTAGAGCAAGCATCAAAGTCAAGGCGGTCCAAAGTGTGCCGGATTACATGCAAATAAAAATGTCAAAGAAATGACGGTGTGGGAAAGAAATGATAATCAAGCAATAATTGATGTTTTGTGGTGATATTTTGTTTGTGTGCCAACAGAGAGCTGAGTGTTAATGATGTCTTTTCTTTCTTTCTTTTTTTTTCTTTGTTCAGGCATCAACAAATTCACCAAGCGATTGCGCAACCCTTTCTCCATCGACAGCAACGAGCTGCTGGACTTCCTGAGCAGGGTACCTTCAGACGTGCAGAAGGTAAGCTCGACCGTCGAGTTGCGTTACACGCAAACAACAAGTCGAATTCCATTTTTTGCTCGTCTTGGCGTAATTAGCTTCATCTTTGTCATGATGGCGCTTGAGGGGAGAGAGAGCTTTTATTTTCCCAAGACGACGCCACAGTCAGCCAGCCTCATGTTAGTTCTTAGTAAATCAGGGAAGGCTGGTCACATGACTGTACAACAAACATCTACTTTTACTTTAAAACAGCTCTAAAGTGCTATTCACATTTTACTTTGGGGGGGAAAAAAATGTTGTGGAAGTTTTCGATTGTTTGGTTTTGTTATTGATGATAAATGTTGATGATATTGTGGATGTTGGCGTTTTTAGGTCCAGTACAGCGAGCCAAAAGGCATCAAGAAAAAGAAGACCACGTAAACCGACACAGACTGAGGACCCGCCCACCACCTTTCATCATTGATGACTTTGGAATATATATTTTTGTATGTGCTTTCTACTTTTGCGTACTGAAACCACTTGGTGGCAAAGGACAGACTTGTTTACTTTTAATTTCATTTACTTCTATTATTTGATGTTTTATTTCATGGTTTTACATAGGAAATATGCACATTATTTATTATTGCCTGGCATTCTAACAGCAATAAATGCACGCGCTCACTTGTCTTTTCTTTGTTGGTGGCCATTCATCCCCCACTCTCCTCGCACCATGGCCCTTGGGCGTTGCCATTAGTAACGGGACCCTGACGACCTGTTGTAACACCTGCAGCCCCCAAACTTCCCAAACCACAAAAATGAAAATATTTAGTATTTTACCAAAATGAAAGAAAAGTTGTTGTTTTTAAAATAGTTGCGATGTGAGTAATACAGTTAGGATTTTATGAAAATATATATTCAGAATGAGTCCAAAATATTGACCTTTTTTTTTTTAATAGAATTAAGTCAATGTTGGAATATTACATCAATCGTAAAATAAAATAAGCCAGTCTCAATTTCACAAGAATTAATGGAGGTTTTTTTTTTTTTTGTCATGGTGACAATTTTGGAAATTAAATACATTATTTTATAATAAATGCTAATTGTAAGAAAGTGGAATATGATATGAAGTTGTGGAAAGAAAAAGTAATTTTTACTCAGACGAAGTTGAGATATACGCCAAGTCATCACTTTGCGGCTCGGCGCATCACGCGTGACCTTCACAAGGTCACAGAGGCGGTCACGCGACAGAAGGCGTGAACACTTCGTCGACCCTCGCACCTCGACGTCTCGTTAGCGTCAACGCCGCTGATGAATATTAATGAGCTGCCTTCAAGGACGCTGCAAGGTCGCGTCACTTTGACGCATGTGAATAATGAAGATGTGAATATGTACCAGCCGCGCATTAGCAAGTCAAATCGCACCTTCACGTGCCGCAAACATGGCCGCCGCTGTTGAGTCTCAGAGGACTTGTTAGATCTCGGCGTGTGCGTGCGTGCGTGCGTGCTCGTGTTATCAAGTACATCAATTGCGACACAGACAAGGCTTAAGGCACATGTACGTTCAGTCACAAATAAACACTGTACTTGTAAACTCACCTTTTTTTCTCAAATAAAGCTAGAGTGAAAAATGAAATGTTTCAATTTTTAAGAATAAGGTCCTACTGTAATAAAGTTGTATTTTTTTTTAAGTCAAGGCAATTTACCATTACTAGACATTTTTAGTTTGAAAATGACCTGAGAAAACAAAACATGCGAATTTTATGAGACTAATATTAAGGAAAGAAAAATGTACAGCTCATGTAAAAGTTGTAACATAAGGCTACAAAACTATTGTGGTTTTTTTTAGGATAAAGGAGTAATATTAAAAGGAAAACATTGGAATTTTCAGAGAATTATGTTTAATTGACAATTTTTATTTCACGATAAAGTAATGGTAAAAGATAAAGTTGTAATTTATTGGGAAATCGTTGTATTATGAGAAGAAAAAAATAGAAAAGTCTATTATTCCAATTAAGGAAAGCGTCTGAATGTTTTGAGACTTAAATGGTGTCGCAATCTTACGAGAATGAATCTTTTTTTTTTAAATGAAAATTAAATCATAATATTACTAAGAAAATAATTTACGAGAAGGTTGTATAATCTATAAGAAAACTCATTTGGTGCAGGGAAACAACTTAATTTACGAGAATAAAGTCAAGGAAAACATGCATCACAATGATTTCGGAATATCACACCTTTTGTGGCATTGTGTGACGTCACACAGCACACACATGCACACAGGAAGCGATTTATGTAAAACGTCATTACCGCGCACGCACATGCTGGTTTTAATGAGCGGTAGGCCTACTTGGGGGTCCTGGGGTCCCGGCATCCCCCAGGGGTTCTCACTGGCGGGAACGACGTCACGTCATGGCGGCCCTCACGGTGACATCAAACGTTCCGATTCAGGCGCGCCCGAGGGTGCACAGCTGTGATTGACACACACCGGCAATGTATAGGTGACCTGTGCCCGCGCGCGTGCGCGTGTGCGTCACACACACCGTGCTTGTGCGCGCCCGCGTGCGTGTGTTGTGAAAGGCGTGCGATATAAAGGACTTTGAAGGCCATCCTGCGGGTAGGCCTTGACCCGTCCCCCATTCACGGTTGTCTTAATTGCCGCCAAGGACGTGTGAGTGTGGGGCTCGGTTCCCGTTGCCGTTCACCGCGTTCCTGATCCCCTTTTCTGGAGCGGCGTGAAAGGCCTTTGATCTCCTCCCTGATTGGCTTTCTTCCCTGCTGTCATCCCGGCGGCCATCTTGAGACGGCGGGCTTCTTTTCAGCGCGGCTTTTCTTTTGGCGGAGGTCAGCGGCGGGACGGGGACTCCTGGAAAATGGGTCTTTCTTTCCTTTCTTTTCTTTTCCGACGCAGAAGCTCGTCCAATTCCCAGAAGAAGAAGAAGACGGCAGACAAAGACGACCCTCTTGTCATCCCTCGGGATGAGATGTCACTCGCCGGACCCCGAGGTCACCGTCGACGGCTACCAGACGGCACAACACCCCCACCCACGAACCCAGCCCACCCGGAACGCAATTGCTTTGGAACCACAACAGTCAGAATTTTTCCTCAAGATGTCATTCCTCATGAGAATCTAGAAAAATTCTGTTGTTTGCATTAAATTGGCCACAGAGGTGACGACACTTGCTTAACGTGTTAATGTGCTTCAAGCGTGCGTGTGTGCGTGTGTGCGGTATTTGGCCTTTTGTCCGGCACAATTACCTTCAGCATTAGCGAGCGCTGCATGGCTCATCAATTAGACACCGGCGGTAACGTGATCCGATGATGAGAAATGCAGTGTTGGCACAAATTAGCTCCACTTTATTTAGCGAGCAAATAAAAAAAGGGGGGGGGGGTTATTCTTTTTAAAAACAAAAAACAAAACATTCAATCATTTGATGACATGACATGTAAAAAGTATTCTTTTGTCATTTGTTCGCCTGTTGTTCTGCCAGCGGCCTGTTGGTGGTCTCAAGTGTGTATGAAATGGAGGTGAGATTCCCCAGAGGAGGGAGCGAAAAAGAGCCGTCTCTCTCTCTCTCTCTCTCTCTCTGGATTTCAGATCTCCTGAAATGATCTCATGAAATCTTTGCTGAGGGGCCCCTGGTGTTAGGGTTTTAAACTCAAATCCTTGTTTAAAACCCTACTTTCAAAACCTAACCCTAGTTTAAAACCCTACTTTGAAACCCTAACCCTAGTTTAAAACCCTACTTTCAAACCCTAACGCTAGTTTAAAACCCTACTTTCAAACCCTAACCCTAGTTTAAAACCCCACTTTGAGACCCTAACCCTTGTTTAAAACACTACTTTGATACCCAAACTCTAGTTTGAAACCCTACTTTAAAACCCAAACTCTTGTTTAAAACCCTACTTTCAAACAGTAACACTAGTTTAAAACCCTAGTTTGAAACCCTAACCCTAGTTTAAAACCCTACTTTGTAACCCTAACCCTAGTTTAAAACCCTAGTTTGAAACCCTAACCCTAGTTTAAAACCCTAGTTTGAATCCTAACCCTAGTTTAAAACCCTACTTTGAAACCTTAACCCTAGTTTAAAACCCTACTTTGAAACCCTAACCCTAGTTTAAAACCCTACATTGAAACCCTAACCCTAGTTTAAAACCCCACTTTGAAACCCTAACCCTAGTTTAAAACCCTAGTTTGAAACCCTAACCCTAGTTTAAAACCCTACTTTGAAACCCTAACCCTAGTATAAAACCCTACTTTGAAACCCTAACCCTAGATTAAAACCCTAATTTGAAACCCTAACCCTAGTTTAAAACCCTAGTTTAAAACCCTTGTTTGAAACCCTAACCCTAGTTTAAAACCCTAGTTTGAAACCCTAACCCTAAATTAAAACCCTACTTTCAAACCCTTACCCTAGTTTAAAACCCTACTTTCAAATCCTAACCCTAGTTTAAAACCCTAGTTTCAAACCCTAACCCTAGTTTAAAACCCTAGTTTGAAACCCTAACCCTAGTTTAAAACCCTAATTTCAAACCCTAACCCTATATTAAAACCCTAGTTTGAAACCCTAACCCTAGTTTAAAACCCTACTTTGAAACCCTAACCCTAGTTTAAAACCCTAATTTGAAACCCTAACCCTAGTTTAAAACCCTAGTTTGAAACCCTAACCCTAGTTTAAAACCCTAATTTGAAACCCTAACCCTAGTTTAAAACCCTAGTTTAAAACCCTAGTTTGAAACCCTAACCCTAGTTTAAAACCCTAATTTGAAACCCTAACCCTAGTTTAAAACCCTAGTTTGAAACCCTAACCCTAGTTTAAAACCCTACTTTGAAACCCTAACCCTAGTTTAAAACCCTAATTTGAAACCCTAACCCTAGTTTAAAACCCTAGTTTGAAACCCTAACCCTAGTTTAAAACCCTACTTTGAAACCCTAACCCTAGTTTAAAACCCTACTTTGAAACCCTAACCCTAGTTTAAAACCCTACTTTCAAACCCTAACCCTAGTTTAAAACCCTACTTTCAAACCCTAACCCTAGTTTAAAACCCTAGTTTGAAACCCTAACCCTAGTTTAAAACCCTACTTTGAAACCCTAGTTTGAAACCCTAATTTGAAACCCTAACCCTAGTTTAAAACCCTAGTTTAAAACCCTAGTTTAAAACCCTAGTTTAAAACCCTACTTTGAAACCCTAACCCTAGTTTAAAACCCTACTTTGAAACCCTAACCCTAGTTTAAAACCCTACTTTGAAACCCTAACCCTAGTTTAAAACCCTAATTTCAAACCCTAACCCTAGTTTGAAACCCTAACCCTAGTTTAAAACCCTACTTTGAAACCCTAACCCTAGTTTAAAACCCTACTTTGAAACCCTAACCCTAGTTTAAAACCCTACTTTCAAACCCTAACCCTAGTTTAAAACCCTAGTTTGAAACCCTAACCCTAGTTTAAAACCCTACTTTGAAACCCTAGTTTGAAAACCTAACCCTATATTAAAACCCTAGTTTGAAACCCTAACCCTAGTTTAAAACCCTAATTTCAAACCCTAACCCTAGTTTGAAACCCTAACCCCAGTTTAAAACCCTAGTTTGAAACCCTAACCCTAGTTTAAAACCCTACTTTGTAACCCTAACCCTAGTTTAAAACCCTAGTTTGAAACCCTAACCCTAGTTTAAAACCCTAGTTTGAAACCCTAACCCTAGTTTAAAACCCTACTTTGAAACCCTAGTTTGAAACCCTACTTTGAAACCCTAACCCTAGTTTAAAACCCTAGTTTGAAACCCTAACCCTAGTTTAAAACCCTACTTTGTAACCCTAACCCTAGTTTGAAACCCTAGTTTGAAACCCTAACCCTAGTTTAAAACCCTAATTTGAAACCCTAACCCTAGTTTAAAACCCTACTTTGAAACCCTAACCCTAGTTTAAAAACCTAGTTTGAAACCCTAACCTAGTTTAAAACCCTAGTAGGGTTTCAAACTAGGGTTTTAAACTAGGGTTAGGGTTTCAAATTAGGGTTTGAAACTAGGGTTAGGGTTTCAAACTAGGGTTTTAAACTAGGGTTTAGGATTCAAATTAGGCTTTTAAACTAGGGCTTGGGTTTCAAAGTAGGGTTTTAAACAAGGGTTAGGGTTAGGTTAACCCTTACCTCATTTTCAACTCAACCAGGTTAGCAGTGGCATGACAAGTGTTCCCACGTGCTACTGAAGTGTATGATGGTGTTGCGGGTTCACGGCGCCATTGTGCACCTGTCACAATGGCAGATGAAGTTGTCAACCGCACCATGATTTCAATGTGACACGGACCCCCGCCCACCCGCAGATAATAAACACGTCGCCTCTCAAAGCGGGAGGGATCGCTCCCATTCAGCCTGAGGGTCCCCAGGGGCCCCTCTTTCTCACACATATGCCGCTGTGGTGGTGGCCTGCTTTTTATCTTCCTTCTCTCAGCACTGTAACAGCTCGACTTGAGTCATTTGGTCCGTGTATGCAGTCCCTGCTCATTTGAACCATGAAGACTGAAAAAAAACTAAGTCCAGGAGAAGAAGTCCAAGAAGCAAGTCCTTTGGTCCAAGTCTTCAGCTAGACCTTTAGCATGCTATTTGGTCCAAATACTATAACAATCTCATGCAGACTGACAGAAAGAATGTGTTAGCTTAAGCAGCTTATGCTAACCAAACTCAAATCAACTGTAACAAAGTATTTTACCAACACTAATCGTAGTCTCCGTGCTTCTACTATGGTTGTTTTAATGAATAAGTCTCGTTTAATGTGTCACAATTACGTCACAAGTCAAAATGGCGGTCTTACTTGGGGCAAATCAGTTCATTGAAAAGCATTAGACTTTTATTTGTGAGGATTATTTTGATTTCAAAATGTGAGGAAATGTCGGTTGACTACTATGACGGGCTGGTTTGTATGCTCATCTCAGGGAAAAACAATACAATACGCTGTTTGTTTTCACCACGTAAGGTGCTTCGCATTGCGGCAAAATCAGAAAGTGCCCGGATGTCCATTTGGTCTGTTGTATAATGAATATAGGCCGCTATTAGATGACATGGTCACGTCACACGACATCTTGATTGACAGGCTTACATGTCAATCAGACATTTGAATGTGATGAAGATGAAACAGTTGGGATTTGAAGGGTGACTGGGAAAAAAAAAAAAAAGATTTTGTGAATGCACCAATTTAGCTTCAGTGCATTTCACTCTCCTCTCTGCTTATATAAGCGATTACACTCGCTCTTACGTAACCTGCCCAAATACAGACAGACGTCTCGCCTTGCACGCTAGCATGAAACCTCGGACACACACACACACACACACACACACACACACACACACACACACACACACACACACACCTCAGTCATTCATTTGCATAAATAAAAATAAAGTATTTTTAAGACATGTTGTTATGACGAAGATAAATTGTAGAGGGCGCTCACACGCAGCAATCAAAAAAATTGTAATTTTCAAAATAAAATATTTAGTGCAAGGGTCAATTATTCACAAAAATGATGATAAAATGACAAAAAAAGCTAAATTAGGATTTTTAAAAAATGTAAAGTGATTTACATAACACATACCAAGTTTAGATAATTTATTTTTCAGATGTAGAGACTCAACTGATTTAAAACTAAACTAAATTTACTTACTTTATTTACTTAATTTTTTTTTTTTGTAATTAATGAAAAGTGATCATGGACAGAAAACACATTTTTTGATAAACAATACAATGAAGAAAAAAGTCTATTCCATAGAAATTTACAATCAATGTGATTATACAAAAAAAACGTCACAATGTAATTACAGTTTTAAAAAGAAATGAACTTTAATAATTGACTCTGAAGGGGGCGGGGCGGCGGCATTGCGCCCCTCCGCTGCCGGTGTGTCCACTTTTTCCATTCCAAGCAGTTAACCTCCAGGAATTCCACACTTCCGACCCACACGAGGTTACGGGGCGCTCAGGAGATTAAGAGGTCAAAGTTCACAGCACACAAACAATATGGTGCCGTCCTCAAAGGTGTCGCACGTGTCACATATTTCACATTGTTAACGTCCAATTTAAAAAAAATACATAAATAAAATACAAATCCCAAACACTCGCGGAAAAAACTGATTAAATTATCTGATTAAAAGAAAAACAGTTCCATTTGGACTTGCCTTTTTTATTTGTCATATATAAAAATATAACTTATACGTACAATGTTGCTGTTACAGAAAAGGCATATAACTTGTAACTTATATCATATATAATACATTCTGCATTTTCCATTTAAAATGTAATTGCTTTCAAAACACTAATTTGTGTTTTTTGATAAAACTAAAAAGTAAAATAATTCTCAAAATGTGCATTTCAAAATGTTTTGAGGTTGAGAGTTCATATCTTACATCTGCAGGGATTTGTTTTTCCTTTTTTTTTTAATTTTTTTTTTACTTTTTATCGAACATATGAAAAAACTTTTTTTTTATTGTTTAAAAAAAATAGAAGTAATAATGTTTTTCATTAAGCCATCCTTGAGTCAATCTTTCTTTTTGGTATTATATTTATTATTATTTATTTTTGTTCTTAGGCCTATTTCTTTTGAAATACTTTTTAAAAAATTAATTATTTAATTATTAAACTGAAAGTTTATGTCGTTAAAAGAATGTGTCTCAATCTACCCTTTTTTCCTTTTATCCAGCATGAATTAACCCAACTTATTTTTGTTCTTCTGATAAAACAAACAAACGAACAAAATGGCACGTTCATCATCAGCGAAATGTATATTATTTGTTAGTTTATTTTATTAGTATTTTATTACAGCAAACAACTTTCGATTCCTAAAAGGTTTTTTTATGCATGCATGTGCATGTTTTTAAAATTCGGAGCATTTTAACCAACCAGACACTTGGAGGGGGGAAAGCATTAACACAATCATTTGCATATCTTTCATATATAATCAACGTCCATCGTCCGGTGTGACTTGAGCGTCTTATAAATAATCAGGCGTGATTTTTGCCTCAGCACAACAACAACATTTCCTCGGGTCTCGGCCAGTCCGGAATCCACCTGAACGCATCACGTTGTCACGGCAACCGAGAGAATCTTTACATTGACAGCAACTTTGAAAGACAGTCTTGGGCCTCAACTTCATTGTCAATGCTCATTTTCCTGCTAGTTTGAGTCCATAAACAATGCATGCAAATTTAGTGTAATAATAGTAATAATAATAAGACTAAGGACAGGTAGTTCTGTAAATTCTGTAATAAAACTAATAAGCAATCAAACGATTCTGTAAATTGTCATTATGCAACTATATTTTTTTATCATAAATTGAAATTCTAATCTCATTAAATTTCCATGTTAAATTTGAGTATATTTTGAATGTTTGGTACGACTTTAAAAAGTCTGTATTTCCACTTTTACTTTGAACTGTACTGAAAGATTTGAATTTTGCACTTTTTACATTCCGAAGTATTGTTGGAGGGGAGCTATTCTTAAACAACTAAATTGCTTTATATTCAAAATAAACACACATTTGTATTAATTTGTTAATGCTTGTATTGCCTAACAATGAAACTAAAATGTAGATTTTTTTTCAGTTATGGTAAATAAATCAACAAATCAATAAATAGATAGATAAATAAATAAATAAACAATCGATTTAAAAGCACAAGGTCAACCTTAATTTTTAAGGTCCAAATAAATGACTTCATTATTTTCGTTTCTTTTGGATGTCGGTTTGCTCCATTTTCCCATCATATTTGTTAAATTCGAATTACAATTTTCTGCTTTCTATTTGACGGAAAGGTCACGTATCAATTCAAGTTAAACAGTCATTCATCTGACGTAATATAATCAATGTCATTGATGTTATGCATCGATCATTATACCAGTTAGCCAAATATACATTGTTATAGTTGTTATATGTCCTAATGCCGTTTTGAAAATGCCGTTTAAAAACCTAATTAATGTCACGTTTAAAACTAATTAAAACCATATTACTTCCTTTTTTTACTTGAAAAAACGAGTGCAAGTTTGTCTTTATGTGAAAACTGTGAAAAATCACATCAGGAGACGCAAAAGTGCAGGACGAATACGACGTGATCTGATTGGTTCAAATCGCTCCCTCTTCTGCCATCTGATTGGCTGCTCACAATAGTAGCCTATACACACACCAGAGCGGCTTTCTTTTTCTTCTGATTGGTTTAAATCGCTCCCTCTTCTGCCATCTGATTGGCTGCTCGCAATAGTAGCCTATACACACACCAGAGCAGCTTTCTTTTTCTTCCAAAAGGGCATTTGAACGTCTCACCTCCACAGCATCAACACTTGTGGTAACCCCACCCCGCGGTGCGTGTTGGCCCCTTTGGCCCCGGACCCCTCCAGTGGATCCTCAGCGTCATGCTCCTCAGGCTAAAGCGGAGTGACAAGAGCCCCCCACGGGGGGCCCTCATTACGTCCCCCAAGCGAAGAAGCGGTTTAATCCGCGCGCGCGCACACACCCACACACACGCGCTCGCATGCACACTTACTAGACTTAAACATATTAAAAATATAACCATATTAAAAATATCTACTGAATTAGTATTACTTAACTTTTAAAATTAATTAATTCAAAATTTTGATCCTGTTGGTGCTGTAAATAAATACTACTGTAGTTGGCATTATAGTTTCTAGCTAGCTAGCTAGCTGGGGAGTTGTCTCTCTGCTGCTAACTCCCTTCGTTTGTTGCCCTGACAGAGTGATGGAGCTAGCTAGCTAGCTAGCTAGCTAGCTAGGGGAAGGGGGGGGGGGGGTTGCCTCGCCTGTGCTAACTCCCTTCGTTTGTTGTCCCGACAGAGTGAGAGGCACGGAGCAAAGTAACAACAGAGGTGTTGATACATTACCGAGATGAGTTTCATTGTCGGTATTGCACAGTGCAGTGTCATTTAATTAATGCTCATTAGCTGGCTAACAGGCGGCACGGTGAATCACTGGTTAGCACTTCCGCCTCGCAGTGCAGAGGACGTGAGAGATTTGCTAATCGCTTTTTCAATTTCATGGTAAAGTGCGGTTTGGGGTAATGACAAAGTTGTTCAGGTTATAGAGCAACAAAGCAGCCTCTGACTATCATACCACCATGTTTGACTTTGGTAATATGTTCTTTTTCTGTCATGCCGCGTTACATTTATCTTCAAAAAGTTCAACTTTCGTCTCCCCGGTACATAGAATATTCTCCCAAGAGTCTTGGCAATCATTCAAATGTTTTATTATTATTATTATTGTTTGATTGTTTAGGCAAGGGAGGCTTGACGTTCTTCAGATGTTGTCCTCGGTTCCTTTGTGCCTTAGTTGAACTTCATTGAGAGTTTTTGACCGACTTCACTTTGTAAGATTTATTTGGGTGTTTTTTTTTTTTAATTGAACAGATCTAAAGATAATCAGACTCGGGTGGGGTCAGTGTTAATTATGTCAGCTTTTCAGCATAACATACGCATACACACACACACACACACACACACACACACACATAGAAACATGACTTATTACAAGTGTCAAAATCAATCAAATACACTTTATTATCATTATTATTATTTTGTTGTATAAATCTTGAGTTAGAATTTAACACAGGAGAAATATTTTATCAAACAAATATGCTTTCACAGTTTATCAGTGCTTGTCCAAAAAGTGCACGCACGCACACCCACACACACACACACACACACACACACACACACACACACACACACACACACACACACACACACAGCAATGTCATTACTTTTTTGTTTAAATAACTAAAAGTCTCTAGATGACATTTTTACACATCATACAAGCCATGGTAATAATACAATACAAGAAAATGATATTATACTGCAGTATTATAAATTAATATATATATATATATATATATATATATATATATATATATATATATATATATATATATATAAAAATTGTAACCAACTATCTTCATGTCTGGTGTGAAGGATTCCTCAAAATTAAATATATATTTTTAATTCTAATATATTAAAGACTTTTCAGGGTGACTCCTTTCATTTAATCAGTAATTGGAAATAATCTAACTTTTTTTCAATTAATGCATGGAATTGTTATGATAACATCATCAGAATTTCAATTGATTTGATTTCTTTTCATCTTTTTGCACGTTTGCATGGAAATGTTTGCATTTTGCCGATTGTCAAAATGTCTACAAAATGTCTAAGTAACCCAATTGACAGGTTGAACCACAAAATGTAAAAAAAAAAAAAAAGTAAATTTGAGAGAATATTTGCATGTTGTGACAACATCAAGTCAAAATTAGAAATGATACATTTGGTTGAAAAATGGAAAGTAAAAATGTTTGTTATTGCTGTTAAGAAAATACACACCGGAGTAATCGCTGTCCAATTAAAATATGCTATCTGTATATTGTGTTTTGTTTATTTTTTCGACCCCCCCCCCCAATAACTTTGACAATGTAAATAAAAACACAATTATGAATAAATAAAAATATAAAAGTAACAAAATGTTTGCTTTTATACACTCTTAATGCATTCTAGCTGACAGTCGAGCTAATAGCTAACATTAGCACGAAGCTTGTGCGTGCTTTTTGTGTGAACTTTTACTTTTTAAAAATTGGCCTAGTCCATACCTAAAAAAAAAAGTGCCACTTCTGTAAAATAACAAAAATAACATATTGACAAAAACACAACAAAAAAATATCATGAAAAAGCCCTGCTGCCTTTTTAAAACGTTGAAAAAATGACAACTATGATAAATATACACACACACAGGGGCAATACATATTTTACAACACTGCAAAAAAAATGTCCAGTAATCTCAAAAAAGGGAAAGTTTGTTGGGAGCAACAGACATGGCGGGGTCATTTATTTATTTATTTTTCATTTTGAACCACAATACAGATAAAAGATGCACACAAAGCGCTAATTTGTAGCCAAGTACGTGAATGGTTTTCAAAATGAGCGCACCTTTTCTAGAAAGATAAGATGAAAGTGATGTTGTGCTCCATTTGCTTGCCCCCATGACCCGAATTCTTCATGTAAACAATATTAACTCATTCACTGCCATTGACGGCTATAGACGTCAAAAAATCATTTAAACTATTTCTATTAGTGTAACATTTTCCCCACTTTTGTTAACACGAGTATGAAAACCTAGAAAAAAATATTGTACATTCAGAACAGATATAAGATTTGTGATTAATCGTGAGTTAACTAGTGAAGTCATCCGATTGATTACGATTAATAATTTTAATCGCCTTGAAGCCCCAAATTTTTAATAATCTTTTCTTAAAAGAAGAATAATAATAATTGCATGACTTCAATAGTTTACTCACAAATGTAATATCTGTTCTAAATGTACAATAAAAAAAAATCTGTGTTTTCATACTCTTGTTAACAAAAGTGGGGGAAAAAATGTTAAACTAATAGAAATTGTTCAAATGAATTTTTGACACCTATAGCCGTCAATGGCAGTGAATGAGTTAAACCCACAAATCAATATTTTGTGTACATTTTTTGTACCACAGTAAAATGCAGCCCTAAAATGAATAGAGAAAGAAACAAAAATTTGGTTTGCCTAAATTAGCTGTTTATGTCATAAATTTGTCAGAAACTTTGAAAATGGAAAAAAAGCAGCTAGCTAAATTTGTGAAAAGCTAATTAGCACAGGGGAAGGTTAAAGTAGTGTTTTGTGGCTACAAATAAGCATTTTAAGCACATGTTATATCTATGTTGTGTTTCCCGAATGTCATGTCTGAGGCTGTGCAAGTTTGTCCCGAAGAAGACGATTTTACCTCAGCTCAGTCGCCCTCCCTGCCACAGGGGGGCGCTACTGCACGGGCACATAAGGCCAGTTGAAGCTGCCGCCTGACAGTAGCATGTCGCGGATGAGCGTCTCGATGGGCGTCTTGCCCACCAGGCGCACGAAGAAGAGCTGCTCGATGACGGCCGACGACACGGAGCGCAGAGACGGAAGACGCAGCAGCAGGCGGCCGAAGCGGCTGGGCTGGTTCGGGTACTGGCTGCGCACGTACTCCTCCAGCGCGCATTGTGACTTCTCCTGAAGACCCTCCACGTGCGCCGTGTCCGACAGGCCGCACGCGTCTGGTCAAGACGGGAACCGGAAGTGGAATCGGGAAAAGAGAAAGAATAATGTCGAAATCTTGTGACATCATCAAGCAAAATACGTTTAAAGTCGAGTTGACTGTTCGGAGTAAATCTGGCTCGACAAAATGGAATGCGCAAAACTGTCAATTTTTTGGGACGAAAAGTTTTTATGTCGAGTTTAACAATGGCGATTTGCAAATCGGTGAGGGTTTGCTACATGTACAGCATTCATTAAAAATGTGCCTCTAACTAAATCATTAACATTCAAACCTAGCTAGACTTATCTTTAAACTATTTTTAGGCACTTTTGCAACACTTATTTATTAAAAAATGAGGTCACATGAACAAAGTCAAGCAAAACATCAGCGTTTAAACCAGCATCCTTTAATAAGCCAACAATCTTGTTAAACTTCATTTAAATCAGTATCTCTGCTTTGTATTTGTCTTTTTCCAATTCTAATTAGCCATAAATGAAACTTACGAAAACTTAGTTCACCACCTTAATTACAAGCAGTGTCAATAAATCCGAATCACAATCTTCAAGTGAATTAATAATTTAGGGAAAAAATTAATAATTAAAAATTCCAAAAATGTCAGAGTCCAACTTTTTAAGTTGTCAGAAAAAGAGAGACAAAAGGTAGATGAAGGTTTTAAAAAGATCTTAAAAAGTAAAAAAAAAACTGACCATAAATGTCCAAAAAGAAAACGCAGAAATTTACCATAAAATGTCCATGAAATTGCCAAAAATGTCAGAGAATTGAATTATAAAAAGGCTACAAAAATATTCAAAGTAACTATCAATTGTCCAAATTAAAGATGAAAGGCAGAACATGAGCATAAAATGTACACCAAAAAAGTCAGAAAACTGTTTTTTTTAAGGTAGACAAAAAACATTTTTAAAAGTAATTAATTACAAAATGTCCAAAGACAAGAAGAAAACCCGAAAATTATCATAAAATGTACACAAAATTTCCAAAACAGCCATTAAAAAAAGGCAGAAAATAAAATGTTTAAAAAGTAACCATGAAATGTCCAAAAACAAAAGAAGAAATTCAGAAAATGACCATGAAATGTCCACAAAATTGCCAATATATCAGAAAATTGCTAGCAAAAAAGGGAGAAAAACAACTTAAAAAATAGCCATAAAATGTACAAAAAAAGGAAGACAAGAGGCAGAAAACTACCATATGTCAATACATTTGCACAAAATGTCAGAAATGTTGTCAGAAAGGCAGGAAAAAGTAAAAAAAATGCATGAAAAACAAAGTATGAAAAACTACAATAATAATAATAATAAATCCAAAAAAACAGAAGACGAAAGGAAAGAACGAATCTCTACGTATTCAATGCTGCATATTTTGCGTTATGGTGCAGCTCTAATTAGCTCTTGGGCCTTCAGTACATTAGACTAACACTAACACACTGTTTCCTTCATCACAACGTTGAAATGTTTTGCGGCTCCAGACAGATTTTTTTTTGTTATTCATTTGGCCTAAAAGTTAGCAACATCTTTAGCTTCTACTTTTGTTATTGTTTGTGCTTTGTTGGTTGTTTCTATATTTTTAAGACTATATTCAATCAATCAATCACTTAGGATAGTTGTAATCAGTAATTATTGAAAAAAAAAGTGTGTTTATTTGCACACATAAGCCTTTGATTCTGTAATACTTCCTCCCATTTCATTATTTGATTGATTTTCATTCAAATAATAAAACTTGGCAACGCAATTTCATCTTGGTGAGTGGATTGAAATGTCAAATCAAATATGACTTCTGCTCACAACTCATCAAAATCAGACTTTCAAAAAAAAAAAGATAGGAGGGCATCAAACTAAACTACACAGGAATGCCTTAACGAGTGTGTGACTTCACGAGATCAACAGCACACGAACGTACGAGACGACAAATCTGCAAGCTGCCGCCCAGATAAACATCCAGCTCGACCTCGTTTGACCCGCTCGCTCGGCACGCCACCGCCAAGATGGCCGCCGTCAAATGTAGGACAGCGCGCCGCAACATGGCAGCTGCGCAAGCGTTCGCGAACGCTGACATGTGTCCCGTTATGATGACACGTGGACACGCCCACTCATGCGGATGCCAACGCAAGCACACGAGAACCACAAGCCAAACAAGAAATATTACCTTCAAACCATTTGAGCACTAATCACATTGAATCTACTAATATGCCACAAAATAATGTTTTCAATGTGCCAAAAACAACACATAAACAGTATATGCCATAACAATAGTTAATACCAAATATGGCCCCACAAAAAAATTCAGTAGACATATCTTATTATTAAACCACTACAACATCCTTCACAGTTTAAACATAAACACTGCCCTTAAATATATAAAAAAAAAAACTAAATACAGTAGCATTCAATTAAAATATATTGCACATAAAAGTTATTAAAAAAATGCATCTAAAAGATTACATGCAAACATATTGTAGTTAAAAGTTAAATACAACCATACTCCACTGAACAAATGCACTGTACTGCTTTTAAAACACTTTTAAGACACTATAACAATCTGCACAATTTGAACAATTTATTCAGCGATTTTTTTCACGTGCCAATAGAGGGAGAAAACCTACCAAAATTTGATCATCGCTGCCTCAAAACATCCCTGAACACTAAATAGAATTTAAATGTACCACACTGTAAAACAGCACTGAAATATATCAACACTATAACACTTGGAATAGCAAAGAAAAATATTTTGTAGGCAGGGAATGGACATAACCTACCATTGACAAAATAATGAGAGTACTTTTTAAAAATGCTACATTAAAGAGCAAAAATATAATAAATGAATGAATGTTTTATATTATTATTTTCAACTGTAATTAAAAAGTGAATACGTAGTCAATTAAAGCATTGGGCTTTTTATAATAGTGCTTTTTTAAGAAGCAATATGATAGTGACGTATATGGGTTTGATTCCCCTTCCGCACTCCATAATTAATGCAGAGTTGGTTCTTTTCTCCATGTCAGATGAAATGCAGCGTGTCCCTTTAAGGGCGGCCATGTTCAACCGGGTCAAGTGAGGTGACTGAGCTGACTGAACCTCTTACATAAGATACTGCTGCTTGTTGTAAATAGTAGTTATACATTGTTTATCCAGTGAAAGTCCTCTTATTTCTAATTTTTAAATTTATATATATGTATATATTAATATAATTACAAATTATATTTTATTTATATTTATATTATAATTCTATTTATAATTATAAATATTTTGAAAGATCAATGTATCGTTTTAGGTCACACACTGACTTCCTACGAGTCAAATTTGTCTTGGTGAAGTCACAAGAAGTGAGGGTTGATGGGCTGGAGACTATTTTTGACCCTGCTAGCATGTCATCTCTGTTTTTCTTTGAAAGATGATATATGTCACTATGAAAACAATGGCAAATATTTCCAGGTTGTTGTAAATTAGTTTTATTTTAATTTGGAAAACCTTATAGTACCAAAGAGTATTTGTCACAACACCAGGATACGAAAAAGTTTAAAATGTTGTAACGTACGGAATGCCGTTTGAATGTATTTCTTAAAAAAAAAAAAAATAATAATATATTATTTTTTTAAATCCCCATAATGCAACGGGGTAATGCCACAATTGCGCATGCGGAAGTCAATACTAAGTGGCATTATGGGAAAAAATATATGTTTGGCATTTAGCCTACATTTTATCAATACGTTCGAACGAATTTACCAATACAATATGTTCAAAAACTTGACCAATATGTTAGAAAAACTTTACCAATACGTTCAAATAACGTTACCAATATGCTCAAATGACTTGATCAATAATGTAGCAACCCTTTTAGATTGGGTAGTTTCCCATGGTCTGGATGGGCCTTGAAGGCAACACAGACTTTTGTTTTTAGCTACTGGCACGTTAGCAAGCTGTTGTGTTCTGAGCTGTGGTTACATTTACAGTAACTTGCAAATTGTCATTAAATAGTTAGTTCTACGCTTGGCCTGATTATTTCACCAACGCTACAATCTAATCAAACAACTTATGATCAAACAACTTTGCAGTACATTGGAACGACATAGCCCAGTCAAGCTAAGTGTCACGTTATATCGAGATAAGTGATCAGATGGAATTGTGATCTTTACGAGGTCACCCGGCGGTGGGCGACGACGTCACGTACCTGTGGTGAAGAGCACAACGGCTTTGAGACACGAGTACTCCGCCGAGTCCACGTGCAGCGTCTTGAGCTTCTCCACCTGCTCCTGGAAGACCCGGATGTGGTCCATGAAGGCCACTACGCGCTCCGCCGACATTGGGGCGGCGTGCAGTCCTGCGGCGGCCAGCAGGGGCGCCACATGCACCGGCATGGCGCACTGCGCCGCGTTAAGCACGAACAGCTCGCTCCAGGTGAGCCGCAGCAGAGCCACCTGGTCGGACACCTGCAGGTCGGGGAAGAAGGGGATGTTGCGGGCCCACTCCACGGCGCTGAACAGCATGCGCGCCGCCAGCTCGCAGATGTTCTCGATGCCAATCGCGCCGCCGCCCGGCAGGCACTGCGAGCCGAAGCGTGACGTGGCGTAGGGCTCGGCCCGCAGCAGCAGCGAGATGTAGCCGGACAGGTAAGAGTGGCACTGGAGGGGCTCCCCGGTGCTCAGCGAGAACTGGCCGTGGAACGACTGCGCCGGGGGGAGGCGGCCTCGCTGCACTGCTGGAAAATAAATATATAAACAAACAATTCAATCCATAAAAAAATCAATCAATAAACACATACAAATGAAAAGTGTCATCATAAAAGAAATACAATCAAGTGTAACACATAAAATAGGCCTACTAAATACATCAGAATCGCAATAAAAAGACAACCACAACAGTTCACATCACTATGTGTGGTTCATATAAGCCATAAATGTGTTGTAACGACACTAAATTTGTGTTGTAACGACACTAAATTTATATATTATTATAAAGATGCCATAAAACCAAACAGAGACTTGAAAAAAGGCAGGGGATTAAAGGGTTGCGGATCGCGTGCGAGCCTCTCCGCCGTCACGCCAGAGGGGGGTTTGGAGAGGTGCTAAATTTAGGACTGGCTGTCTTCTTGGCGTCCCGGTTGGTTTCACCCCCCCCATACGCACGCGGAGACCCAAGCCCCTCCTCCTCAACTCCCAGCCTGAAACTTTGGATGCACCCATACGCACTAATATCGACTCGTTTCATCTGGATGCCATCCAGAATTGTTTTTAGGGGCCCGATTCCGATTTTGTGGGGGGTATTGTTTGAGTGTCGTTTACACACACGCACGCTCGTTGTTTGTTGTTGTTGTTGTTGTTTTGGGGGTGGCGTCTTTTTTTCTAACTTTTCAGGTCATTTTCACTGCTTCCATTCTGGACTGTACGAGGATTTGTTTACATTGGTGTGATTCGGCTCAAAAGGACACACACACACACACTCACACACAGACACAGGTGTTGATATACAATGTATATATATATATATATATATATAAATGTTTTAAAACCTTGATGTCTAAAATATGTACTTATAAATATTTAATAATACTGTATATCTTCTTTCGTCATTGGTTGACTGATATAAATCACATGGTTCTCCATTGCCTTATGGCGTCCATTTTGACTGAGATTAAATGTAGTTCCTTTTCATGTAACCTACTATATATATATATATATATATATATATATATCACTTTTGTATTTTTTTATTCCAGTTTATCAATTGTTTAATTGCTCATGAAACGTCAGTATTATAAACAATACAATGTAAAATGCATTGTATTACAATGACCAATTTGTGCAGTCGTTTATAAGCCCTGCACTGGAAAAAGGCTCATTTCGGGGATTTTATTGAATATCAACTTTTTAAATGTATAACGCGTAAAAAAATTTGACTTGAGTTGCGTATTTATTTTTTTTAAAGAAACACAAAAAATGGCACATTATTTTTTTCCAAATTGTAAATAAATGTGAATGTCACTCTATTTTAAATTAAAACAATGTTTGAAGTTGAACGTTAAAGGAATGTTAGTTGGAATGAAGTAAAATTTCCTCTTGTGGGATTACAAAAAAATAAAAGCATCACAATTGTTATTTAAAAAAATGGTAGATAGGCCTACCACACAGTAAAAAAAATTTTTTTTTGCAAGATGAGATTTTTTTTCTGTTTAACTGCTTAGCTGCATATTGACATATACAACCAATTTAAATCTATATTGGTGTTAGCATGTTCCATAAACACAAGGTAAAAAATAGTTTGAATCGATCAAGAAATGTGGAAGGATGTAAATATGTAAAATGACTGCGTTCATGTTGTAATGTTGTCTTGGAATATTAAATACTGATCATTTTAGGGACGTTGAAGTTGTCGAAATGTGGAACACAGCCTAAGGCCAAATGTGGGTATTTAAGAGAATATAATAAATAAAAGGCCTACTTCTCAAGGTCATGAATCGAACATTTTGAGGTGGAATGATTTGAATTGACTGACAAATGTGGAAGGAGAAACCGCGAAATTGACGTAACAATACCGATCAAGAATTTGTGGGCAGCCAAACCCTGTAATGTGTCGTACCTTCCCTCCTCATGCCCACTTTCAGGCACTTCTTGAGCCGGCAGTACTGGCACTGGTTGCGATGGTGCTGGTCGACCGGGCAGGTTCGGCTGGCCCGGCAGGTGTAGCTCAGGTTTCGGCGCACGCTGCGCTTGAAGAAGCTTTTGCAGCCCTCGCAGGTGAACTGGCCGTAGTGTTTGCCGCTCGACTTGTCCCCGCACACGATGCACTCGATGTGCGCGCTCGCCTGCTTGTCCGACGACGACGAGGACGACGAAGAAGAACTGTTGGCGGCGGCGGTGGTCGCGGGGGTGGGTGGAGCCGCAGCGGGGGGCATTTCCAGGGAGGCCGCCGGCGGCGGGTTCATGTGCACCGGCAGAGCCAAGGGAGCAACGTGCGACGCCGGGGAAGAGAGCGTCCCCTCCTCGGGGTTCCTCCACGCCACCATCGCCATGTCCGTCATAAACTTCCCCAGCTCCTCACTCGTTTTTTCTTTTTCTTTCTTTTTTTTTTGTCACTAGAAGGAAAGTGACAATAAATCTCGCATGACAAAAGAAGATGAGCGTGTGTGGAGACCACCCAACAGGTTTATCCTATGTAGAAAAAATTAGAATAAACAAATAAATCCACGTCCAGGTCCTCCAGGCTCTCCAGGCAGCCCTTGCTCCCCCCAAAAGTCCCCGCAAAGAAGAAGAGAGGAAGATCACGCGTGTCGGTCTAATGGGTCTGATGATGTTTTTTGGCTCCGGGACTGAAGAGGACAGGGAGGGGGTGTGACATCATCAGCAGTGACGTGTTGAAGAGGCGTGGTCAAAGCGAGAGGGGAGACCAGTGTGCTCTTCACTATGCAACAGTAGTAGCATGACGCCCCCTGGTGCTAACAAGGAGTAATACATGACACGATGCCCCCACTGCGAATGCTGGGAAGGGTTTTAGAATGTTTTTAAAATGGTGACAGTTCGACCCCAGAGTAGATTTGGTTCAAATTCATAAAAGGAAATAATGGATATAACATGTTCCGGGGTCAAAATGTCACCATAAGAAATGATCTATATAGGCAAAGGTTTCAAAACAGTGTAAAAATATAAATATTAATAATGTCCCAGAAAAAGAAGAAAAAAAGATGGACGCTTTCTTGTTCACTCTGAAAAGAGAATTGAACCAATGTAAGATTACAAATTAAATTGTTGGCCAATTAAAAAAATGCTTCAATTGGTAACACACGATTTAATTAAATTAATCCAAAGGGAATATATTAATTATGGTTTTAATTATAATATAAAATAATCCAATGTTAATTCAAACTGAATATATTACGTTTATTGAGCTCATAATTAATTAAACTTAATATACTCACTTTGGATTAACTTAATTCAATCGTGTGTTACCAATTGAAGCAATTTTTTAAAAGTTGGCCAACAATTCAATTTGTAATCTGTAACATTTCTCTTTTTTTAGAGTGGAAGATGCAATCATCTTGTCCTCAGAAGCCGCCATGTGTCATGTGTAAATGCTGTTCGACTTATTGCTAAAAAAAACGGCCTCGGGTCTTGCGTCCAGACAGAGAGACATGGAAAGAAGATGTGGTTGTGGTGTGTGGCTGGGAGGTTCCTGGGGTACGTGTGCTGCGTTAAAAGGGAAAGAGATGAGCCGCCGCAATTGGCTGTTCACACCCACAACGGTGCAAAATTTAGAGGACTTGTTGACGTCAAGCTAGTGCATCTGCGAAAATACCAAAACCCAGTTTAGGTTGCCCCCGCATAGGTTTTGACCTCTTTTTCCTTCTCAGTTGTCCAGTTTTTTTTTTATATAGGCACAAACAACTAATAAGAGCAATTCAACATATGTGTGAGTAGATGAAATGTGTGAGCATTTTCATGTGTTTGCGTGAGTGATTTTCGTTGATTAGATGCGCTGTGATATTGAAGGGTTCCAAGCGAAGCGGATTTTTGAACGTCTGTCCTGAAAGTTTTGGATGGGCTGTCGGCACTGACGCAATCGGACAGGTGCCACCAAGGCCACTGGGCACGAATGACATAGGTGATTTTCAAGGTCACTGAGCAGCAGTGAGCGTGATTCGCAGAGACTGACGTGAGCGTGTTCGCCACGGACGACGGGCAGGCCAGGTGCAACATATCCCCAACTTGACTCGACGAGATTGTCGACAGGGTCATGTTTAAATTGCCCTGACATGAATTTGCGAGCCCCTCCAGCATATTATTTAATATTCTAAAATATATTTATAAATAAATAAATACAAAATAAAATATATAAATAAATATTATCAATTAAATAAAAAAATAAAAAAAATAAAAATCTAAATAAATTCTAAATTAAAATAAAGTATAAATAAATATATTTAAAAAAATCTTTTCTTTTCTCAGCCCTCCGCCCATATCAATAGAGCCCCCCAGAAGAGAAAAAATAATAATCCTAGGGCTGTCCCTGGAGGAGATGTCACAACTCCACAGCTGTCAAATTAGTTGCTCTTTGCAGATGATAAAGAATGCATGCCCGTGAATGTCATTATATTACCTGCCTACTTATGTATGTGATTTGACAGCTTGGCCAATTAGAGTGACGAATGGCGCGAGGAGAAACGCAAGGCGCCAAACCACAGACCTCCCAACTGTGAGGCAGACGTGCTAACCACGCCCCACCATCACTCAAAATGTTAGCGGCCGCGAGGCGGTGCGTGACAGACGGCCAAGGTCACGGCGAGGTGGTCGGCGGCTTGCCGAGGCCGGAGCGCTTGAAAAGTGAAGACGAGTGGAAGACACATTTGTCTGTCAGCTGCGTCTCGGGCGCCCAGTCCCGAGTCATCGAGTCAACCGGCCAAACAGCGACACGACCTTAGAGTCACTTGTGACATAGAATGGCGTGCTTTTCCCCCCCCAGGCTGGGCCGCGGCCCCGTGAACAGCCCTGGCGAAGACACGTCGCGACCTGGCTCGACCGATCGTCGACCCGTCTTCCACGAGGCGAGCTACCGGTTGAGCGGAGATCCATGGCGGAAATGAGATTGTGGTGAAGAACAAGCGCTTTTGGATATAAGCACTGTCACAAGCAATCTTCTTCCTACCGTGAAAAGAAACAACAACCTAGCACAGTCAAGTCCCTTTAATGATGACATCACACACACACACACACACTTGTACTTATATAATTGTGAGGACATCCATATACATAATGCATTTCCTAGCCCCTTCCCCTAACCCCAATCATAAAATATGATTGCCTACCCCCATTCCTTACCCTAACCTCAACAATAACCCAATTCAAACCTAAACTCTAAAACTAAGTCTTGACCCTCAAAAAGAGGTCTTGAGTTGTGAGGACCGGCCAAAAAGTCCTCACTTTACAAAAATGTCCTCAATCTGTTGGGTAAAGACGTATTTTGGTCCTCACAATGTAGTATGTACAAGTACAAACACACACACACACACGTACACGCACACACACTGAGTGTAATTCTATTCTTGACCACTAGATGGTGGCGCACAATTTACTGCGAGATGGTGAAAATGTGAAAGATGAATGAAGAAAAAAAACAGGAAGTCATTCACACGGTCTAATTTTAAAATTTAACGTAATCGATTCTGCTTTTTACGCCTATAGAAAGGACAGTAGATTCATTTTATAATGTGCATTTCTTGGGGCAGGAATATTGTTGCTCCAATGCAAACGGAATAAAAAAAGCATGTAAATACTGAGGAATTTGGCCATGACTGTTAGTGTTATTAGTTACTAGACAAAAATGTAATTTCAATTCCGCCATACTGTATGTCCTGAATTTAGATCATATAGTCCCTTTGCTAGTCAATTTGAGAGACTTGAATCTAACAATATCTAAAATAGCTATGAATATTCATATAAAGCCAAGCTTACATAAAAATTGCTAAGTGATAAATTTTTCCAAGTATCTTTATATTAAAATTTCAAGAACATGACCATACACTATGTACATACATATATATTACTATTAGTAAATAATATTTTGAGACAATTTGAGAAATTACAAAAGGTAAAATAATTTCATAAAGTCTTTAATTTGCAGTATTTTTAAGTGCTAACGTATAAAAATATGTTCTAAATACGCACAATACACACAAAAGTTGAAGTCAAAACTCAAACCACTTGGGGATAAGATGATAAATACGAAATCATTCGCATGTTATTGATTCTGAAACACAAACAAGATATTTTGTAATGCTAAGCTGCCAAGTATTTTCTCATGTACAACAATCAAGCACGGGTGGCGTAATATTCAAAGCAAAAATAGTATATTTAATTTATATACAATGAACATACAATCATCGTAATCCTTTCCAAAGAATATACAGGATGTAAAGCTTTTAATAAAAAAACAAAAACAAATTCATGTAGTTGAAATAAAAAACAAGTGATATATTTCTACTTAAATGCCCTTTTCCCCCTCTACTTAAAAGGTCCCCTGCACACAATCAACCATTTCAAAGAAAACCGCCGTTTATGGTTTCTCTTAGCTGAAGGCAACATGCTGCCGTATGCAGAAAAACACCTCGCCTCTAATAAAACCGTGCTATTAATTTAGAAGATGCCGTTCCCAAAGTAAACAAAAACAAAGTTGGCCTGCAGTCAGGTCTCCACAATGCACGTTAATAAAGCAACACTTCATCATCATAACTCCAGGATGCAATTTCTGTAGAAAGAACTGAAATGTTGCGCAACCAATTGAAATGGATGATGTGACTGAAGTCTAAAACGAGGCTTCATGAAATGATAAGAGGATTTTAAAACAAAAATATTTGGGAATGTTGTCATGAAACATGCGGAATATTAAATCTGGTCAAATACATCCCAAGAGATCTTGAATGAACAGTTTGAAGTTGGAATGGTTGAAATCAATTGGTGGGGGGATGGAAATTTGGGAAATATGGTTCCAACATTTGTGAATACAGCGTTCCCTCACTTTTTGTGGGTTATATTAAATGTAACTTTTTTGACTGGTCTGACTTCGAAGGAAGAAAAATAGCAAGAAAAGCCACAAAATAAAAAGTGATGGTCAAAACTGAATAGAGTGAAACTGCAATGACCAAACTACAAAGTAGTGAGGGAACGCTGCCATTTTTAACGTTGGAATGAGAAATGTGGGAACATGAGCTCAACTTGAAAAATGTCTCATTTCAACGGGAATTTTCTTTTCATGTAAAATGCGGAATTGTGACGAAAAGTAGAATTTTGTGAATGTGTGGAAATGTTTCCCAACATGTCATGAATTTTGTGAATAATAATAAGAGAAATGTGGGTCGAAAAACTACCGACCTGCGAATTTCATCTTCATTCGCATGATTAAAAAAAAAAAGGCATTGCTGTTCTAAAGGTTACTTTTTCGCATCACAAATCTAAAAACATTTGAATTGCTAAAAGAAAAACAGCGTCTACTTCTTCTTCTTGTGGGTGTTGCCGCGGCAACAACGAGACGGCCGTCGAGGACGTTCCAGGCACGCTAAAGTTCGTCGCTCTCATTCGTCGGCGCGGATGCAAATGGGAACGAGCACGTCCACTTGATGAAAGTTCTACCTAGCAACAGTGACGACATCCTACTTTCCTCTAGAGCACAGACACCGAACAAGTTGCTGTTATGCGCGCCGTTGGTCGCAGAGAGGCTACATACAAGCTGGAGGAGGTTTGCGGTGTTGGTCCATGATGATGCGTCACTTTGGCACTTTGTATGTACACACACACACATACACACACGCACGCACACACAGGCGCACGCGCAGAGGGGAGGGGGAGGACGGCGGATATGGTACGTCCCGTTTTTTTTTTTTTCATGGACTCATTCACTGCCATTGACGGCTATAGACGTCTGTCTGGCAGTGAGCGAGTTGAAGGAAGATGAAGTCCATGTTGTTGCGTTTTGTTGGTTTGTGATACGAAAGCTCTGCTGATTGCTACACGGATAACGACGCGTTACGTTGAAGGTGTTGTGGGACGCAGTAGAACCTCTAAAGTCCGAATTGACGGTGAGTTTTTTTTTTTTTTAAAATTTCCGTCAAGGTCATTTTTGCCATTTTCATTGATGTGTTAATTGTTTTAGTTTTCCGCGGGTGCTTTTTTACATTGACAGTTGATTCAGGAGCTTCATGTTTACATTGTACGATTTTTCAAATTGCTTTCGATTCTTCTGTTTTTTTGTATAACTTTAAAGTTTTTTATTTTGATCTTTTGCGGTTTAAGTTTTCTACGGATTTATTTGCTTTTTAAATTGCATTTGATCATGTCCTTTGCAGTCATAGTTGTTTTTAATTTTGAGTTTAATTAATACATAATTAATTTTTTTTTTTACTGTTTTACGTCATATTTTTATTAGATTTTAAAGTTGTGTTTTATTTTTTTCCCATTTTGAAGTCATGGTAAATGCTTTTTAAATTTTTTTTGCTTTTGATATTTTGCACTTTTCTCCTAATTTTAACCTTTGTAGTTAAAATTACACTGCATGTTTCCCTTTTGTAGTCATTTTAATTGCTCTGATGTTTCAAAAAATGGTATCATGGGTCGCCCACCCTGGCTCTATATGCACGCAAAACTTTAGAGTTCAGTTCAGCAAGCATTTAGTTTTGTTTTTTTGGGCATTTTCTTTGGCTTTTTATGCCGCACGTAGCAGCCTTAACATGACAAGAATTTAAACAGGAAGTGACACTACAAACAAAGCAGTAAATCTCCAACGTCAAGTTGCCACTACTTTTTACCATCGCTTGTAATTTTCTTCTTTTTACACTTGCAAAACGTTTAAATGTTAATTGAAGCAATCAGCTTCGCTGTTTGACCCGTGGACCGACTAATTCTACACTGATTACCTTCGACGGGATATGCAAACTTGGACTTTAGAGGTTCCACTGCAACTGCCTTCTCCCTCTTGTTTATTTTCATCAATCTCTTATGAATAAGCGATTATCCCCTAATAAAATCCATTTACGCTTAAACAAAAAAATGTGCAAATTCCATATTCAAGTGTCACAACTTGTCACTTAAACACTAGTTAAGTGGCTACAGATGATAAATTAGACTAATCTAATCATATTATCAATAGTTGATAGATTTAAATTATTGATATTAATAATATAAAATTGTCTAATTAAAACATTTTCACATTGATACGCAATATATAATAGCATCTTATTTCAATAATTATATCTAATTGTGTTTTTAAACCTATTTATAATCTTTATGTGAATATGGTTGGTGTCCAATAAAAAAACATGAATCTCCAAATTGCATGAAATTGTTTTTGTTTCAGACCAATTTGAGAAACAGAATGTGTTGTTTCTATCAGACAAAATAAAAAAGATTTTTTACCCACTGAGCTAAAACAAATAAATTGTTGGATTTTTTCCCTCCAATACAAAAACCCCAAAAATTTTTTTCCCGTTTTGGCAGCTAAAAATGTGGAGCTACATGCTTTTAATTGGACAGCGGCAATATTATCCTTGACATAAATGCTGTTAAGTTTGAAAAATAATTTCAAGTATGTCCATCCTTCAGTCAAAAATGAAAATGATTTTAGTGCAACCTTTGTGTGCAGCCAAGAGGAAGATGAGGCTCTTGATGAGGAGAATCCCGCCGGGGTGCGACTACAAGACCGACTCCATGTTGTCGGACGGCTCCTGATCCTCCAGGTTGAAGACAAACTTGGTCCGGCTGGCGGCGTCCGAGTGGGCCGCCTCTTTGCTCAGGCGGTCCAGAGTCACGTTGGAGGAGAAGAGCTCGGTGGGCGTCAGGTAGCCCTCGCTGCTCTTGATGTACTTCCTGTAGTTGCGCCTCAGGCACTGCCACGTGGTGGCGTAGAGCAGGAAGGCCGACGACTTGAGCGCGATGGCGATGCTGACGTACAGGTGGCGGTAGGCCACGTTGTCGTACAGCATGCAGGCGCCCTTCTCGCCGCACACCGAGCTCCAGAACAGGCACGTCGAGTCGATGCCCATGCCGAAGATCAGCGGCGGCGGGATGAAGCCTGGAAGCAGGGCGCGGAAAAAGAAAAATATTATATTCATTAGCATCGGTAGTAGTACGAGAGAATAAGAGTGGTAGTCAAAATAACATTAGTGACAAAAGTGGAGGTTGGATAGATAGATTAGATTAGACAGCAGCTAGCTAAGTAGTTTTTAAACAAACTATTAAAGAATTCAATTCATGGATACCAATTTTTTACAGTTGTCATAAAATTGAGCTGAAAACAGCTGTAAAATTGTATGATTTTTAATTTATTTAGGGTTTCAAAGGACAAAGGGTTTGACCTCCATGCACGGCCACCATTTTTTCCTAACAGTTGTCATAAAAAAAAAAAATCAGCTGAAAAAAATCAGCTGTAAAATGTTTGACTTTGGGTTTTAAAGAATGCAGGGTTTCAAAGGACAGAAGGTTTAGCTTCCATGCACAGGCTCCACTTTTTTTTTTAACAGTTCTCATAAAAACAAACAAAAAACAGCTGTAAGAATGTTTAACTTTGGGTTTTAAAGTATGCAGGGTTTCAAACGATAGAGGGTTTGACCTCTATGCACGGTCACCATTTTTTTTCTAACAGTTCTCATAAAAATAAAAAATCAGCTGAAAAAAATCAGCTGTAATAATTTTTGACTTCGGGTTTTAAAGGATGCAGGGTTTCAAAGGACAGAAGGTTTGGCTTCAATGCACCGGCACCACTTTTTTTTAACAGTTGACATAAAAATTAAAAAAATCAGCTGTAAAAAAAAATCAGCTGTAAAAATGTTCGCCTTTGGGTTTTAAAGGATGCAGGGTTTCAAAGGACAGAGGGTTTGGTTTCCATGCACGGTCAGCTTTTTTTAAAAAAAATTTTAACAGTTGTCATAAAAATTAAATCAGCTGAAAAAAAAATCTGCTGTAAAAATCTTTGACTCTGGGTTTTAAATGATGCAGATTTTCAAAGAAAGGTATCAAAGGAAGGTTTGGATGCCAGGCGAGGTCACACATTTTTTTACCATTGTCATAAAACTGAGTTGAAAAATTCAGCTGTAAGAATTTATATAAATGATACGATATACATAATTTTATAAATAACAGAAATTATAAATAATTGATTAGTTTATTCTCTTTAGCCAACCTTGTACTTACTTATTATACTTTTATAATAACAATAACAATAATAATAATATTTTATTATTACATTATTTTTGTCATAATAATTATTATTATTATCATACTTTATTATTATATTATTATTGTCATTATTGTTATAATAATAATGATGATTATTATTATACTTATTATTCGAATTGCTTTTTTTCTGTACTGTAATTTAATAATAATAGTAGTGGACGAAGTGTATTGCGATAATGCCAGAAGCGGGGCTGTGATACATGAAGGGAGTGTGTTTTGTTCTGAGCGTTTGAAAGTTGTGAGACGTGTTGCTGCGTGTCATCTTACCGATGAGCCTCAGGAGCAGGAAGAGAACCCCCAGGGCGTACGACTTCAGGTCTGGACTCACCGTCCTAAAGAAGCCAAAAGGACCAACAAAGTACAGCAGTAGTCAGTAGTATGAGGGGTCCGCAAAGTCACCACGGGGGAAGTCAGTGCACACGAGTTGGAAATTATTATTTGTTTGGGGGGGGGGTCCTGACTTGATTGAAAGCAAGGAAAGCCCGGTGGGGCTAATAAAACACTAGGGGAAAAGTTGTACAGCTTTGGTCAAAATGTACGTTTGCGGCCCCACTCCTGACCTGATGAGGATGATGACGGAGGGCGTCTGGGCCATGGCTCCGATCATGCTGCACAGGCAGATGACGCACAGGAAGGTGAGGAAGGCCTGCTGGCAGCCTGGACTCGGACACTTGCCTGGCAGAGCCACCGCCTCCTCCACGTTGCTCGATATGCACGTGCAACCTGTCAGGTTCTGACAAACAGCACGTAGGTCTGTTAAGGCTTCGCTGCGGCCATTTTGTGCACAGTGCATCTCATTCAGTCTTAGATGAGGTAAGAAACAGTGTAGGTGTAATATATATATATATATATATATATATATATATATATATATATATATATATATATATATATATATATATATAATCATTTTTGATGGTTGGGGTTGCATTATGAAAATGCATTATGTTAATAAGATGGCCCCACAAAGATTGTAAAACAAAAACAAAAGTGTCCACTTTAATGATAAAAGAAAAAAAATGCTTAAAAAAGTAAAATGTATTTATAAATGCACAATTGTTTTTTTTTTAAATATATATATACATATAAAAATAAATATATATATACAATTTTTTTTTAATGTATAGCATAAAAGTACAAATGATAAAATTGTTTAAGAAATATAGTATTTTATTTGACTATTTATAATTATATATTATTTGTAACTGCAAAATACTCTATTTTATTATTTACAATACATTAATTTAAAAATATGATTTATTGTTTTTTATGTATTTGAACCAAATATTTAATAAGATAAAACAAATGTTACAAATAATTATAAAATGGCTTATTTTGGTAATACAGTATTTTTATTTGACTATTATGATATACAATGAATAAATCAACCGATAATTTGATAAAATAAATGTTCAATGTCACACCGGTTTTACTCACCGGTTTGGTGCAGCCGGCAAAGCAGGCGGAGAGGTAGGTGACGGCGTTGGAGCCGCACACGGGGCTCACCGAGGCTGTGTAACAGTTGCAGCTGCTGATGCAAGGAGACTCGGGTCGCTGCCAGTGCCGCAGCGTCCTGCAACACACGCCACACAAATCCATTCAGTACATTCATACACTCTCGCAACTAAATGACACATCATGTCTCCTTTCCAAAATAAATATAAGCAGTTAGCTGCAAATAGTAGAAAAATAACAGTGACACTACAATGTTGACTGACGTGGTCTTATGGCAGGCTGACTTACTCGTTCCCGTAGGCAACCGTCACCCCGGCAACGGGACCGGTGTCACAGCCCAGGAAGAGGAAGGAAACATAGCAGGCCGTGGACACCAAGTTGACGCCCATGGCCATACGCACGGCGCCCAGGGCCGAAAGATTCAGCTTCTTCACCAGCAACCCGCCCAGGAAGATTCCCAGGCAGGCGCACGGGATGGCGGTCATGCCTGGAACCACCACACCGCCGCTTTTTACACCAGGACGCTCCAGTGGATGATGACGGGTGAGGCCAACGCCCCGCCTACCTAGCAGCTGATTGGCCGAGGAGGTGGTGAGGTTGAACTGCTGCTCCAGGTATTTGCCCAGGAAAGCGGCGAAACCGGCGACCACGGCAATCTCCATGCAGGCCGCGAGCGTGATGCAGCTGAACACCGGATTGGACAGAAGGTGCCTGGTCACCCGCGGGATCACTGCAGCAAACAGACAAGGATTCAAAATGGAGGATAATTGCATTGTGTTTGTTGTCTCACGATTCAATTCCGATTTTTGGGTCTGCAATTCGATTCAGAATCAATTTTCGATTAAGAATGATTTTTGATTAAAAATGATTTGATTGACAATGATTTTTGCTTCAATCTATGGATGTGCAAGTAATTGTAATGATCTACTCCAGTCTGAATTGTTAATGCTAATTAGCGCGCTACTCGCAGCACTTTTATCACTCAAAAGAACGGCTCCACGCTGAAAAAACCCCCAACCTTTATTGGAATAACTTGATTGTGACTTTTTCCTTCTACTCTCTAATGTGGCTACAACTTAACAGTGTATTGGAACCACACTGCCCCTCAGTGGCCAAACCGGGTACAACATGAACAGCGCTCCAAATAAGGCACACACAGACAAAGGCAAGACAGTATAAAATAATTTAAATAAAATCAATTTTGGGACATTTAAAATCGATTCTAAATCGTACTAAATGAGAATCGCGATTCTTATGAGAATTGATTTTTTTTGGCACTATATGTACTCCTCAAATCAGTGTAAGTGCAATTAACTCCAACATGGCATCTTTTCAAAATTATACTATATTAGCATCATATTTAATACTCTAAATATATGCACCATATTTCCCTGATGTTTCATGTACCTCTGAGATGTTGGCATACGGAGAGCCCGCTGTTCAAGTCGAAGCCGTGGATGCCCCCCTGGGTTTTGTCCTGGTAGTCCAGGCTGAGAGGAGAAGGCAGCATGGCCTGCTCGCTCTCCCCGCCGCCGTCCAGCGCTTGCTCATCCAGAGCCTGAGGGAAGCCGAACATGAAGAGGGCCGACAGGAAGAGTAAGGCACCGCACAGGAGGAAGCCCCCCCACCAGGCCCCGATCCAGCGAGGGTCTTCTGGGGTGATGTCCAGCTTACCTGGATGGGACATGAGGAACATGTCAATTTATTGTGCTGGGGGAAAAAAAAAATCGATAATTACTTCATTTTTATTCCTGTCGTTTCACAGTAGGTCAAACTGATTCAATTTTTTTTTTTTAAAAAGGGATTTTGAGCAGCATTTGTCTTTGAACGATTTAAATAACTTGAGGGTAAGGCGTTATAAATAACAAGAGTACATTTCCATCCGGATGTGCTTACCAGTCTGCCACATTTGTGTTCAGCACTGATTAATAAAAAAAAAAAAAAAAATGTAAAAAGAGGAAAAAAATAAAGCCAAACTCACTGGTGTCGATGAAGACGGCATCAACGTAGACTTTGGTACAGACGGAACCTAAGATGAAGCCACAAGCGGGCCCAAACACTAAGGTGGAAAATAAAATACCTGCAAGACAACAACAGGATGAATGCAGATCAGAGTGCATTTCACCTCAATGTACAGCAGATGGCGCCACTCAACCAAAACTGTGCTTGGATTCAACGTGATGCAAAATGGCACCTTCCTTCAAATCTAATCAGTGATTAACAGTATTAGCTATTGGACCTTTAGGATTTTAAATATTATATCATAGCCGCATATTATATTGACATCATATTTAATGTCTATACACCTGCCGTGTAACCCCCTTTATTTATATATATATTTTTTTACATATTTGCATATTACACTCAATATAATCCAACAATCCACATGTGTGTACCTCTAATGCACCACATTGACATCATAAGTAATATCTATACACTAATGTACAATTGTATACAACAAGTTTAATATATTTAAAGTGTTAATGTAACACATTTACATCACATTTAACATATACTGTACTTACAACTACTGTATTTACACCAAATATTCGATACACCTTTCTAGCACATAATTCAAATTCAATAATAAAAAAAATATATTATTATTTACATTATATATAATGCCCATACACATCTAATGTAATAATAATAATAATCCATCCATTTTCTTAACCGCTTGTCCTCACAAGGGTAATAATATTTATAATAATAATAATACATTTTATTTGTAAAGCATGAATGTTAAACTCTTTCAATATATTCTGTATTAGCTATTTGACTTTTTGTGATTTTCAATACGATATCATGTCTCTTGTTGAGTGTATTTGAACTGTGTGTAATGGGCAGCTCAATTATTTATTGATAAGCCTGCAGCATCATAAATAATCAAACAGGAAGTTGTGTCAAGTTTCAAGTTGCCTGACCGCAGTGGACCCACTAAAGTGATCGTTCAGACAAACTAAGCAGACAAATTAGCAGGCACATCTGAACCACCTCAGGTGTGGGCAAACTTTGGTGCCACATTTGATTCTTAAAGCAGACAGATGGACCTGGTCATTTGTAGATGAAGTTTGAAAACAAAAGAAAAAGCTACTATGTATTGTATATTGCTGCCATTGGGCAAAAATCATCACATCTCCTATACTAGCACTCAGAAGAAGAAGAAGAAGAAAAAAAAACAATGTCGTCCTTGTAGCGCTATTAAGGTTGCATCATCAAAGACATCGCGCCAATGAGTGGGAGCGCGCGGTTGGGGGGCGCAGGGGTGGGGGTGCGATTTGGAACGCGGCCAATGTAAAACCCGGAAGTGGGAAGTCCATGGCATCTACCCCATTGGTCAATAATTTTTTTTTTTTTTTAAATATAACTGATCCATGTGGGGACCGACCAATTGTTTGTGAAAAACAAAAACAAAAGGAACTGGCCAAAAGTGACCGCCATCAACAGTGATAAGTAAGATAAAATGTGTGAAATAGTTTATTATAATACAATATTTATCATATTTTATTATTAAAAAATGATTTAATAAAATAAATACAAAATTGCTTAAAATGTGTAAACGTGTATCTGAAATATATCTTTTTAAAAATAAAACCATTTATTCTCATCATTTTATTTGCCAATATTTATAATTAATGTAATTATATTTTATTCTTAATTATGTAATAAAATAAGTAAAACATTTTGAACATTTGAAAAATGTGTATGTAAAATACCTTATTAAAATAATTATCAATTTAAAATATTATTATGGACTTAATAACATTCAATTATTTACAGTAATGAATGAATGAAGTACAGTAAAACATGTTTGAAGTGTCAAAATGTCATTTTCACTGAAGCAACCCCTTTCGCTCCCGGCTGTTTTACTAGATTTTGACAGATTTTGCAAGGCCCACAAAATATGGTGTTCTATTGCTATAAAAACATGGAACCTACCAAAAGAAAGATTAGAGTCTAATCTCTACCTGTTTCCATTTTGCAGCAATTAGCATTAGAATACAGCTACAATTCATAATTATTCACAAATCTGTTTAGAACTGTAGATAAATGAGCTTTTTTCAACATGGCCCTGGTTGAGTTCCTTTACTCTGCTGCCACCTGCTGGCCGTTTTTGTAATAAATACAATTTCTTCAAGCATTTTCTTCAGTTCAGAGGCTGCATCAAAGCTTTCTGTATGCTCTTCTAGCACAAAAAACAACAACATAAAAAAATGTATAAATATGTCTTTGGGACACTTAAAACATTTAAAATAGAACGTAGGAGCTGATAAAAACTAATCGTTCTCATTTTAAAAATGTTTAAATTTATATTCCATTTCAATATAATTAACTACCCAATTACAACAAATCAAGTAACCAACTAGTTGATGGTATGAATGAATTAAAAAAAAATGAATGGATAAACACATTTTCAGCAACCAACTTCGAAATGATTGCAATAAATAATATAATACTCATTGAAATGCAATAAGGTAATTGCCATTAATAGGTTTAGGTTGCTGTTTGTAATATTTGGACGGATATCAGCGTGACACAATCATGTCATTCAACGCTCGGCCTACATTTTTCCTTCTCATAAACCTCCAATGCCAAATGTACACAATTAAAGCTCCCATTCAACGTATTAAACGGCCATTTTAATTCAGTGGCACAGCACTATAAAAGCTGTAATGAGCACTCCCAGGCCAACGTAAATCTCTTATTGACGTTGCAGCAACATCCGCAGATGTGAGAGGCAATCAGTGGAATATGACACCGGAAGAATGAACGCGGGCGGCCCTTTATGAGGACATTGGAAAACACATTAGGAGGAAGCAGCGCCACAAATCAGCAGTGCTATTACGCGAAATAACAAATACAATCACCTACAGGATAAATCAACATTTATCTGTGCGTGTGCGTGTTTAGTACATGGCACATCTAAGTTTTCTCGTGTTCAACTGACCGACAGGGCAAATCAGTTCAAGCCCCATGAAATCCGCCTGGCAACAAGGAGCTACGAACTGTTTTTTTGATCAGTGCTGCTGTTTTGATTACCAACAGATTTGACTTCCTGATTTTGCCAGCTAATGGATACTTATTTTGCTGTCATTTTAAATTAGACTATGGGTATCGATATTTACGAACTCTGCTGGGTCAGAAAGTGCTGTAAATGTGTAAAAGGAATCGGTTTAGATCTTTATTTTTCACTGGCTAATGTAGCAGCTATTGAAAAATCCTGCCTGGCAACAGGATGATGTCACCATGATTAGTTACGCATTTATATTTGTAATGAATCAAAAATGACTTGTGTAATCTGTGCAATTGATCATTCTTATTTTATTATGACTTCATTAAAACGCTGTGGTTTTCCCGGTATGTAGCTTAGCTAAATGGTGGGATTATTTTTTTCTCCCTAAATGCGCGACTTTTGGCTTTTGTTGCTGTTGCAATGATGGCCAGGCATTTGCAGGTGGCAGCTTGACAGATTGCCCACTTGAATAAATAAGAGAGGGGGAAGGTCAGCAAACAAAGAAGAGCCAACAGGGAGCTTGGCGATGAGAGAGATTTGTAAAGGACAAATCACAGCATGGAGGAAGATATTCACTCACTTTGATAATACATAAATGGTTGAATAGAAAAAGTCAAAAATAAAATAGTGATTTTCTTCAGCTGTGCCCACCATCGCACAAATGCTTATTGTGATACCATCAATACGGTATGGTTGGACCAATAATATCCAAAAACAAATGGTGGCCGGTGTATTTATTTACTTAACTAGATGATAACTGTATTATCACTATATTACAATTTTAGTCACGTAAAAGTGGAAATCAAAACAAAATAAAAAGGATGAATCTAACCACCGTTAAACACGTAAGATGATCTTGTTTTAGGTACAGACCGATTATCGGTGCCGATATATGGCATTGTCACAAATATCGGCCTTTTTACGAATCTGAAGGCCGATAAAGCTGGTATGTCACTGAGCGATAAATGCTTGCGAACGTAGCTTTGAGGGTATTCATCAGGATTTGTATGATGTTCTCAGACAGTTTTTTCTTGTCGCAAAGATATTTAGAACATATTCAGACAAGTTTTCTCTGTCTGCGAAGATCTTTTGAAACCTTTTACGAACCCGGACGAAAACCCTAAATTAGCTACATTCGCATGTGTTTGTCACTCAGTGAGATACAGGGAACTTTTCATTTAGGGACTTATTTAAATTTCTACTTTATAAAAAATTATGCTGACACTGCAAACACCCTACAATTTTTATTTAAAAAAAAATTAAAAAAACACAAAATTAAAAATAAGAAATGATATTGGAATTTTGGAAAAACAGTAGAACATTTTAGGGAACTTGCTTAGTTTTTAGTTTAGCTTAACACATGCTGATGACCCTGGAAGCTCACTGCAATTTTTTAAATATTTTTTTAAACAAAGCTGTCAATTCTTTCGGTTTATCACTATCTTGTTTTCAACGTGCGATAAGACTTCAGACTTTCTTCAAATTCATCGTCGAGACTATTTTTGTGCTTTAGTTGGTGCTGCTGTTTTGGTTAGCAATGGAGTTGGCTTCTGTTGTCTTGTGGATATAACTGACTGTTGTTGTTTTAAAGTGGCCTATAGTGTAGAAAAAATAAAGAAAAGAACACTTCAATTCATCATAACCTTTACTTGCAGCTCTTTTCATTCTCAAAGCGTTAGTGTCCGTGTTTGAATAACAGCGTCTACAGTATGTGATGATATAATTAAAACGCAATGGCCTGACTAAATGAAGCTTCTCCTCTCATATCAACAGTATTCCTTGACAGCAAATCTGGTCTTAAACGTAGCTGGTGGAAAACTGCTTACATTAGCCAGTGGTGGCTTTTGCGCAAGTGAGGTGCAGCAGGCTGAATAAAGTCAAAACTAAGCTGCACTGAGTTTTGTAGGATGGAAAGATTAGCTTTAGCTACCAGCGTAAGCTTCCGATAAGCAGCACTTACTCGATTGCTTATTGAAGTGGTCGAGGAAAGGACATGACATAAAACACCTGGGAAATGCTTCAAAATGAAAGTGAAAAAGAAGGAGAAAAAAAAGTGACTAATTGGGTAAAAAGATGGCCACTATTTGAAGAAACGGTGCATCGGACTCGTCGATGGCATTATGTTGTGTAAGAAATGCCACAAAGGGATGAGGTCGCAGTAATCACTTCACACTGCACGTTGGCAAAGGTGCACCAATGAAAAGCCGGGCCGGGCCGAGTGCTGAGTCAGCGACCGCCGCTTCCTCGGCGCAATCACTCCAGCGGAGTGCAAACATTTTTGCTGCAGTGGCCTCGCAGCGCTTCATTACACGCATTACGGCCGGGAAAGAGGAGAGGGAGAGACGCTGTGGCTTTCCTTTGCCACACTGTAAACAAGACCATTGCGGCTTGGCATCCTCGATTGCACTGCTTCTCAACCTGGAGGCGGCTG
Source organism: Vanacampus margaritifer (assembly GCF_051991255.1). Lineage (NCBI taxonomy): Eukaryota > Metazoa > Chordata > Actinopteri > Syngnathiformes > Syngnathidae > Vanacampus > Vanacampus margaritifer. The sequence continues at coordinate 28,906,841 of NC_135435.1, read as the reverse complement.
GGACACACATTTCGAGAGAAGCCACTTTTATATAAGTTAACCACAATAAAGAACACAGTACATGAGCCTTTTGAAAAATGTCAACTCCCAAAACTTGTAAATTGGGGCACTTGTGAGTGAAAGTAGTACCGCATTTAAGGTGTGCTTTAGCAGAGGCTGAAGGATGAGACAGCAGGCTTGTTTAACGGCAGCAGGCCGGACAAGCGATGCATCAGACAGGAGGGTCACTTGTCTGCGCGTGAGCTATCGCTCACAGCCAATGACAACAATCAATAATCCAATTACACTACTTATGTGGCTTCCTCATGACAGCAGCTTGTGTCGGGGCTTTCAACGCGACGCCCTCTTGGATTGACTCAAATTTAACTCATTTGCTGCCATTGACGGCTATAGACGTCATAAATTCATTTGAACTATTTCTTTTAGTTTAACATTTTTTTCCCATTTTTGTTAAAAGTATGAAAACCTAGATTTTTTTTTGTACATTTACAACATTTATACATTTGTGATTAATCGTGAGTTAGTGAAGTCATGCGATTAATTATGATTACATTTTTTAATCCCCTTATACCTATAATTTTTTAATATTTTCTTAAAAAAATAAAAATAAACTAATTGTAATTATTTTTTCCCAGGCGATTACCATTTTTAATCGCAATTAATCGCATGACTTCACTAGTTAACTCACGATTAATCACAAATTTTATATTTGTTCTAATACAATAAAAAATGAAGGATGGAATCAGAAAGAAGGGAGCAATGGAGAAAAGATGGAGAAAGGAAGCCAGCAAGGAAAGATAGAGAGGATAGGAGAAGGAAGGAAACAAATGGAAGGAAGGAAAACGTAACTAAGGAAGGAAGCAAGCATTTACAGACAAAAGACTGAAGGAAGGAATCAAGGTTAAATGAAAAGAAGGTTGGAAGGAAGGAAGAAAGAATGACAAATTAAAGAATGGAAGGAAGGAAGGAAGGAAGGAAGGAAGGAGACAAGTATATTATGGGAGGAAAGAAATTCGTGCCAACTTTTGTATTTCACCTCGGCACATCACAGCCAATGAGAACATGTCTGGAGAAGAAACATATTGAAAAGATTTATGGATGCGGTTGTTTGACCTCAATAAGGATACACAGACACGTAGTCGACACAGGTGCATTGTGGGCGACCTCCCCTCGGTCGATTGCTAAGTAGTCAGTACTTCCCAGAGTGATCCCAGTGGACCAAATCCCGCTCGGAGGCCGCTATCGATCGGCCGGGCGCCCGCAGGCAGCCTTCGCTTGCCTGCACCAAGTGTTTGCGCTTAATATTTAATGGTGGGCTGCCGTGTTTGCTAAACAACTCCTAACTGCTTCTGTGTCACACTGCATTATTCAGAGGGTTAGCTTACACGCCAGCCTGTCTTGGCGCTCACAGATACGCAAAACAACGCCGAGCAGCAGAAAAGTCATTGTGAAAAATTTAATTGAGTCAAATGGAGGCGATTGGTGCAATTACGAGGCTGGTTTTCGATATATTTTCATGTGATTATATATTTTATTTCAATATTTGCAATAAGTGAATTAACTAATTACTTAATTAGATAAAAAATATTAATATTATAAAATATTAATATTACAATAAGTGAATTAACTAATTACTTAATTAGATAAAAATATAATAATAATAATAATATTACAAGTGAATTAACTAATTACTTAATTAGATAACAAATATGAATATTATATTAATATTAAAATAAGTGAATTAACTAATTACTTAATTATATTAAAACAATATTAATATTATAATATTAATATTACAATAAGTGAATTAACTTTACTTAATTAGATAAAAAATATTAATATTATAATATTAATATTACAATAAGTGAATTAACTAATTACCTAATTAGATACAAAATATATTATAATATTAATATTAAAATAAGTGAATTAACTAATTACTTAATTCGATTAAAACAAATATTATAATATTCATATCAAAATAAGTGAATTAACTAATTACTTAATTAGATAAAATATGAATATTATAATATTACAAATAGTAAATTAACTAATTACTTAATTAGATAAAAAATATGAATATTATAATATTAATATTACGATAAGTGAATTGACTAATTACTTAATTAGATAAAAATATTAATATTATAATATTAATATTACGATAAGTGAATTGACTAATTACTTAATTAGATAAAAATATTAATATTATAATATTAATATTACAATAAGTGAATTAACTAATTACTTAATTAGATAAAAAATATTAATCGACCAATTGATAATAAATAAACCAATGTGGCAAATATCACAGGACAAGTATGTACAGTTAAAAGAAAACCTGTTGCAATTAATACAACAAAATGGGATCATGGCCCAAGGTCAAATAAACAGGTGGAAATTTCACATTGTGTAAGTACATTTCTGAGTGAGACATTTATTTGGTGATGCGTGTTGGGATTTTTCCGATGTAAAATGGGCACCTCAGCTCGATAAAGGTTGGGAAACGGTTATGAAGAAGGCGATGTACAACATTGTACATGGCTTTTATTTCATTTCATTTCTATTTGGTCTCATTGTGGATTCAGTCCCTCCAAGATGAAGAGGAACAAGAGCATTCTCACTTGCTGTCTGCCTCTGCATTGTTGCCCTAGCAACTTTGGCAGACAGGATGTAGCGCGTGCGTGTGTGTGTTCTTTGCGGAATTAAGTGTATGAAATACACTCGAGGAAAAAAATGTGTATGAAATACCTGTCGGATGATTATCTTAGCATAAAACTAAAATGACGAGAATATCCATTTCATATGAGGTTTTATAGTGTTTGACTTTGAATTGAATACAGTTGATCACCGCATACTCGCGGTTCGGCACCTACGGATTCGCATGTTGCAGATTTTTTTCAATATTTTGCAAATTTTGTTTTTGCTTTTTGTTTGTCCCCCTTCCCCTTCCACACCACAACCTTTCCTCTCCATTTTTCATAGAAAACATATATTGAATGTTCATCAGCATTTATTGAAGAATTTATTGGGTTTAAAAAAAAAGTTTAGCTAACGGATAGCTGGTCAAACAAGAGCTCTGCTTCATGTACATGATGCGTTTGATTGACAAAGTAATAAACAATATGAAAACGGGCTTGGGACCATTACAAAATGACAGAATGTGATGGTGAATCTCTTAGTACAGCAAACTAATGGAAGTACAGGTAGTGACTACAATGCGGCTAATTTGCAAAGTTGCATAACTTGTGAGTGAGCAAGGATGCATAACTTGACTTGTGACCAGGGTTATAATACTTTGGGATTTTTTTACTGTAATTTTTTTGTTTACTTTTTATATATATATTAGATATGATATATATTGAATATTACTATATTATATTATAAATTAATATAAATATGTATTTATATAAATTTTAAAAAATAGAAATAAATAAATGGACTCTTGCAGTTTGCCACTGCAACTTGGGATTTACTTGACACTTGAAGGTTAAAGGATCTTTATGCACTTTTTTTTTTACTCGCGACTGCCACCTCTGGCCCAAAGCGTAACCGCAGCATCTGTGTCAGGCTCGTTCATGGTGCGCGTGCGAGTACGTGCACAATCTTAAAGCGACAGCCACAGTTGACAAACGAGGACATGACTTCAAATTAGGTAAAAAAACGCCGCCCCTCCCCTCTCCAAAGAAACTGGCATGTCCGCACACTCTACTATAAAGGGAAGATAAAAGCTGATAGGTGCAGTCAGAGTTAAACAGTCAGGGCTCTTCGTACCCATTTGGCCATTAGTAGGAGCATGCATGATGTAGAAAAAGCTTTAATATGACCTTTTTAAACAGCACAATGCACCTTTAAGACTTGCACATACAGTATATGACTTTCTCCCACCATAGCTTACCTATATACAGAGAGGAGTCCTTCCTGTGGACGTGGTCGTCAATGTAGGACACCCCCAGAGGCTGGACAGGGGTGGCACCGATGCCCAGCAGCACCTGAGCGCCGATCAGCAGCAGGTACATCATATTGGTGTTGGCCCGGTCGCCGCACTTATACGCCGAGTCGTTGTTGTCCGAGCGCGAGCTGTTGGAGCACACGTCGCGGCCGTCCTCTGCGTGCCACGAATCGCCGGCGTCGTACTCGTACTGGTGGGTGAGGAACTCGGGCAGGGCGGACAGAAGCGCCCCCAGCGCCATGACGATGCCGCCGCAGCCGATAAGCCGCGGCCGGTGCGCTTTGGCGCCGAAGTAGCTGACAAAAAGGATGAGGGCCAGGTTCCCGATTTCAAAGCTGCTGGCGATGACGCCCACGTCGGCGCTCTGCAGGTTGAAGCGCCTCTCCAGCGTGGTCAGGACACTCACCTGGCAGGGGGACACATTGACAGAAGACCAGTTGATGGGTAAGCACTAAGCAGGAAGTCCAAATGTCCGCTCTTGTTGCGCTGAATGACTTGACCACACACAAAGATTTGCCATCGGAAATGTCAAACATGTTTAACATTTATCATTATTTTATGAACAAATCAGGAAGTAAAAACTCTTAAAACACCAACTGAACGCCACAATTGATTTGGGTTATCTTTTAGAGACATCCCATAATCAGGCTGGTATAAACGTGTTCACCAATTTGAATACTTCTCTTTCTGCGTAATATTTTTCTCAAATCTGGATGCCCTGTGGCACCATGCTGCCTCTCACAGGTCAATCTTGGTACTACGACAGACATGTTTCGCTAGTACAACCCCCCCAAATCGTGTGGACTCGCTCACATTTCAAAAAACGGTATGTGTGCTTGCTTACCTAACTTCTATCATATTGTTTAAATAGTAATCTTTTAGTCTGATTAAAGCCAACTTGCAACGGTGTTTTGCTGATGTCCTGCGACGACCTCCAGACATTCAGAATGTTAAAAAAGTTGAAGGAACAAAGCAACACCAACAAACAAAATCATCTGCCCTTGAAAAAGAGACAGACAACAAGACAGACAGCATTTAATAAAAGATAAGAAATGAAGAAGTGCACTTTTGATTCTGGCAATGTTCAAGGATGAGTATGGCTGCAATATGATAATGCATTTTGAATTGACATCTAAAACCAACACAGTGTTTCCAATTCCCGAAGTGTGCTCCCTGAGCCAAGGCCAGCACACAGGCAAACATACGTTTCATTTATTTTAGTTTTGTTTTCGAAGGGAGAGGACTGATGCTTATCCATCATCATTGAAATATTGTAACAAACATTTTTGGGGAAATAATGCTGAATACATGCTAATTAGGCGGGCGGACAACAACAAAAACCCTGGCGAAGGATATGGTATACCCACTCACACAAAAAAGGGACCCATGAATCATTTCTGTTTTTGGATTTAAATGGCTGAGTAATGCACTGCACTGATCTCACTAAACTGAACAATCGGGGGTAACCCCCCCTGTGGCAGGAAAGTAGCAGCGCAGCGTTAATGGACTACAATGGCGAGGAGGGCAAAAACTAGCATTTATTCGGCAACTTTCCGCCCAAGAAAATTGACAGTCACTTTGATGAAAAGAACATGATATACATGCACAAGGTGGACATATTGGATTGCCGATGAAGTGTCAGGAGTGCTTTTCTTTCCAATTCGGCGACACTGCTACGTGGAATTACCGCCTCTGTTGCCGGTAAGTGCTTTCAAATCTGATCATACAAAGGCTTTACAAGTTTGTACAATTCGGATTTATTTCCCCTTTATGTGTGGTCAAGATGCCATCGAAATGAGCAGTTTTGCAAGTCTTGCAGTGTTATTTATGCACGTTAGCAACTTAGCCATTGCTAATTTGGTGATTTCTATGCTGCCAAAATGGCTGCGCTAACGCCCATTTTGGGACCTGTGATGTCAACGTTCGGATCTCTATGCATAAAGCATTTCAGATAAGATCAATATGACATAACAATTTCTATTGTCAACGTGTTACTAAATACCACTAAATTCTGTTGTTAAATGTGTGATAACCTGGGGTTGTGTAGGCATATTCAATAGTTCACTCCTAGTATTTTTCAAAGTAGTAAAAAAAAATATTTACTACTTTCCAAAGGTGAGGTGATAGTTCCACCAGCCTCGACCGGAAGTGATGTCACCTTACTCCAAACGTGGACGTGCGTGCATGTAGGCCTAGTCTATTTTTTATGACTTCAACAAAACAACATCAGCTCCAATAAAACAGTCTTTCAGATGTCATTGGAGCATGAATTATGATGATTAAGATGTAATTCTGGTCCTTGTAGTTGTCGACATTTTCAAGGACGGCACTACAACAAACACAATTATTTCGTGTATATTTGCTTATCCTCTTTGGTCATGGGAAATCTGGAGCATATCCCAGCTAACTTTAGGTGATTAGTGTGGTACACCGTGGACTGGTTGCCAGCCAATCCCAGGGCACATATACACAAACAATCATTCACACTTGATTCAGAACGAACGAGAGTCTCCAATGAAACCGACATGCATGTTTTGGGAATCTTGATGTCAAGGTTGGTGCAAAGCCAAAATAAACACTATTTGATGTTTTGACTTGAAGATGCCATTTGATCATATTAGAAATGAATTGAAATTTTCGCCTGCGTCCACATTTCAAGCACCCCCTGTAGATAGGCCCACAGTGGCTGCTATCGGCGACATCCTGGACTAAGCCGGCAGTTTGTGAACCTCGTGCAAGACGTCGTTTGGAAACCACAACAAAAACGTGGCGATGCTGCGATGCGGCTGCTGCAAAGGCCTCATCTGCCCGTTTGGTGCTCATTCTAATGACACGATTGCGCGGCCTTGTCTGCGCGTTTGAAGGACGCGCACACAACACAAGCAATGATGAGGAGGATGAAGAAGCAAGTCACTCACCAGATAGGCGCCCACGGTACCCTGCGCCAGCATGAGCGCGCATTCCGACACCAGGAAGATCTTGATGTTGGAAAAACACGAGGTCTTCTTCTGGCTGACGTCGTCCTGCTCTGGGTCGTCGTCGCCACCACCGCCGCCGCCGCCGATGCGCTCGCTGCACATCTGATTTTTCACCTGCATCTCTGCATGCAGCCCGAGGGATCGTCAGCGTGTCCGGGCGGCGTTCATCCGGCGCCCCGTGGACCGCACACGCAGCACAGCGAGGCGGCGAGAGAGGAGCGAGGAGCTCTCCCCGGGCTAGAGGCGCCGATGTGGACCACTCGGCATCACGCGCGTCACTGCTTCGATGGCAGCCACGCCGTCTAATGGTCGTTTCCCCGCATCCGCAATGTTACAACATCGCCATCCGCAGGGACCGCCAGCGACTGGTCAGGCCGGGTCCGAGCTGCATCCTCTGCGTCCTCCAGGCGGCCAAAGGATGACGATGCTCCGCCCACCCGTCGACACGTGCTCAGCGCCTCTGTCTCCTCCTCTTCATCGTCATCATCATTGTCGTCATTGTCGGTTTACCCGATAAGACTGTGACAGCGCTATAGCCTTCCTTTCTGTCAATATTTCCAGGTAGGCTCTGAGTCCTGTATTGCAAGAATAACGGCTGGACACTTCATTAGGTACACCTTGCACAACCTCAGCACACTGCATGTATGAGCAGTAGTTCCTATCTATCTATCTATCATTGCAAAAGTAGCACCCCTTTTTACAATGCTTCTTACAGATTTTGTTGCCTTTCAACATTACTTAAATGCTTGATGTATCTGCACAAAATACTTTTGAAGTGACATGAGAAATACATAGAGCAAGGCTTAGCAACTGGCTGCTGCGAGACCACACTTTGACCATATGATAATATGCCACCGCCCCTTCAAAAAAAGGGTGAAAAAAATATTTACAAACCTTCTTTGAAAAGACTGATAAACAATCAATACGTGTTTCCCACGAAATACGGGTAAATGGGTAGAGGGAAAAAATCCAGAGAATTAAAAATAATAAGAATTCTGCAAATGTGCAAATTAGCGGGTGGCAAACTGCAAACTTTAGTTTTAAGTTGTAATGTCACCAATCACCACTAGATGGCAGACATGTCTTAGTTGCTCTTACACAGGGTCTTATACTGCCTTATTCTACAACATGAGTAGGTCTAATATTTTTTTTTGCGGATTTGGAATGACATGCAGGACAAACATAGTACCTCAATAATATTAAAAGTTTTAAAGCTTTAACTTTTATAGCACTAATAAAATCATAATATGTCTCTGGGTGCTGTTAAAGGGAACATGAAAGCAATTCAATAACGTTTCATACCCACAAATGTGAAACAATCAGGTACTGTTTCCATTCTCAATGCTGCTGTTACAAATCAATGTACATGAGTAATATAAAAGGCATCAATTACTTTCTCATTCCGGCATTTATTGAAGTCAGCCGTGCAGAAGAAATGAAAATGACAGCAGAGTGGCGGAATCGACAACAGTAAACGCAATGCAAAAATCCTCCGTCATCAACGTGAAATATAGTGAGTTTTTGGTGCACCCAGTGTCAAGGTCAATCAACATCCCACCCATACTCACACCCCCCTCAGCTTTTGGCTCACAATATTTAGACCATTCAGACGCTCCATCAAGACCTATTCAATAGCATCTGAAGCAGCACAATCCATCAGGCAAACTGTGGACTCAGCAGGGAGATCATCCGTTTCTCACAGACTCACCGAGTGCGGCGGTGATTTAAAATCAACAATAAAGCCTGCTGACGCGGCGAAAACCATCTGAGGACATTATTTTAGGACGTGTATTAATCACCAGGTCCACAGAAAGATGGAATTATGCGGCGAGTGCATGACAATGCCAAGTACATCACAAGGGCACTGGTGGTGATTGTGTAATTGCTTTTGTGTCTAAAAGTGTTTCGTACAGTTTGCCGAGGCAAGAAAGTATGTTAAAACAGAAGGTTGCTTTGAAGTTCTGCATTCTTTATATGATTTAAAGTTCTTTTTGGCAGCGACGGGCTGTGCATTTGGTACTTAAATGGGGACTTAAAACACTTTTTAATACCACCACAGACACCAACAAAAATGTTATAATTATAAAAATTATATTAATAATTTATGATTAATAATTATATTAATATAAAAATATAATAGCACACAACTGTGCCATGTACAATAGTTAAAAAAAAAAAAGAGTCTACGCACCCGTTAACTCATTCACTGCCATTGATGGCTAGACTTTACAAATTCATTTTAACTATTTTTATGAGTCAAACATTTGTTCCCACTTTTATTAACAAGAGTATGACAACCTAGATTTTTTTTATTGTACATTTAGAACAGATATAAAGTGTGTGATTAATTGTGAGTTAACTAGTGAAGTCATGCGATTAATTATGACTACAAATTTTTATTGCCTGACGCCCCAAATTTGTAATAATGTTTTTTTTTTTTAATGAATTTTCACTTCACTTAAGATGCTAGGATTTGATTTTGTGATGTATAAAAAAATAGACAAATGCATTGACAAAAAAACAACAACAAAACTTTTAAAGCGGGGAAATAAAAAGAAACAACTGCGATAATGTGTCTGCAAAACTGCAGAACCAACAACTTACTTTTACTGTCACTTGGGATGTGGCTTTGTACCAAAAGCCTCCTGTTGTAATACAGTAATGCTACCAATAGAAGGTGCTGTTGTTCTCTGCATCAGATGTGAGGATGGCTGCTCGCTGCTACCGCTTCACTTCTAATCCATAGACTGTACTGTATCTATTTGAACAGAGAAATCGCAAATTCGGCAATTTTGTGAAATTAGTATTGGATTGGCATGGAAAATCAGTCGAACACATATCTGAGAATCAACAGTGAAAATGATTTAATTTAGATTCCGCAAGGATTAGATTAGATCCAAATTATCTGATGGAATAAAAAAGAAAAGAAAAGAAAAAGCCAACGTCAGTGTTACCCTTACTTAAGTTTGACCTACCTAGAGATCATCTCAATGCACATCTCTTAAAGGATTTGTCTCCCTTACCTAGTGCAATTTAATTAAAAGAGATTGATATACCAATTCCAAATGAGCATGGCCTTGAGCGTCTTATGCTCTTAGCTTGTTTTTACTGGGCCACAGCAGTCTGATTAAAAACGTTGGACATGGGCGGGTGGTCAAGACAATATGTACACTTGCACTATGTATAATTTTATTCAAGATAAGTCACTTTTTGTCAAAAGGTAGATATTGTAATGGCGACAAAGTTTTGAATAAGCTACATCAATAATGACAGTGTTGACCTGGAATACTTGAAGTTAGTGTTTCCGTTCAGCATTTATTTCACTTTTAATTTTTAAATCACTGTCACAGTTTAAATTTGTTTGAAATAAATAAATGCAATTTTTGGTACATTAAAAAAAAAATACTTCATATTTTTCAATGTCTTATAAATGTATGTTTCTAAAATGGTTGACCTTAGTGATTATTGATGACATAAAAGGGGGTGCGAGGATCCCACATTTTCTCCCACTCAATTAGACTTTGATGAATATGCTTATTTGTGGGTTTGGGCAAGTCCACTTTCAAATGGAAGGCAAACCCGCTGAAAGGAAATCCCAAGCAGGTAATCCGGTCTTAATCTCCAACCCACACTAATCACCTGTCTCAAAGATATACTGGATCTTTGGGATTCCACAGGTTTACGGAACGCTCAGGTCAATAAGACGGCCATTCCTAGTCTAGACACTCCACGATGGAGTTCATAGCAACAGTCTAAAGGACAATGTCCTGCTAAAATATAAACCATGGGACAGGCCCAGCAAACGGAGAATGCAGAAGAAATCGACGTCAAAGCGCTTCAGGATATGTATAAAAAATTTGTCACAGAGTGCCCGAGTGGATTACTTTTCCTGCATGAATTCAAGCGTTTCTTTGGCGTGGACCCAACCGGTGAAGCATCGGATTACGCGGAGAACATGTTTCGAGCTTTTGACACTAATGGGGTGAGATTTTTTTAAAATTCATGTAGTTTATGATTTTAATTGGTGTAACAAAAAAAAAAACATTCATGCAATTTCCTTTAATCCACATTGCCTTTCAGGACAATACAATCGATTTCCTTGAGTTTGTAGCAGCTTTGAATCTTGTTTTTCGAGGAGACATGGAGCATAAACTGCGCTGGTCATTCAAGGTGTACGACAAAGACAAGAACGGCTATGTTGACAGGGACGAGCTTCGCTCAATAATCCATGTACGTAAATTTACTTTTAAGCACAGTGATATCTTTGTATACAAACTGTAACAACATAAAACATCTCGCTAAAAACACTAAAATTGAAGTTTTAGATCACAAAATGTCTTAATCATGTTGGTCATGTGATTCCCGAGCGCAATCATTGCTGCTCACCGCTCCCTCGGGGGATGGGTCAAATGCGGAGAGCGAATTTCGCCCCCACTTAGTTGGGTGTGACAATCAGTGGAATTTACCTTTACCTTTAACAAGCTAATTTTATGGAACTCTTTATAAGATGTAAAAATGCAATATTATTATTATTATTTTTTTACCATTTATTGTACATCAAGTCACTTGCTATTTAATTTGACTGCTATGCTTCCGTGGAAAACAATGTCTTGAATAATTAAAATGAAAGCAATACATGCAGAATAATCCATTTATTCACACATCATCACTTTTGCAAACAAACTATTTTCTACTTCAATTTTTATAATCAGGATGTCAACTGTAAAATATTTGTAGGCAATGTAAAAAAAAAAAAAAAAAAGGTTACTGGCCCTGTGATTTAAAGGTGACCTGCCTAGATTGTAATCGGCCTTTCACTTCAGCCTCCCGTGACCCTGGACAGGATAAGCGGTGAAGAAAATAGACATATGGATGAAAAGCTCCAAGAAAAAGAACAATTAATAAAAAGGAAATGTCAATATCTGTACATGAGGAATGGATAAGAAATTAAAGTGATCATATAATGCATATAGCGCTTTTAGCTTCATTCTGTACATTTTGCTGAGGGGGGAGGCATCGCATTAGCATAATTAGCAAAAAAGGATATGCGTTATATGATGATCAAGTTGTCTTTGCGTCTACCTAGAGCATTTACCGTGTAAAGAAAGGCACAAAGACGGACACAAATGAGCCCCCTTTTACAGTCGATGATTCCGTGGACCGAATACTGCAGACTGTTGACAGTGACGGGGATGGTAAGCGTACACTAAAGAAGCTCAGGTCTTAAAGATAGAGTATATTAATGATATGTTCTTGTGGTTTGCTCTACAGGTTGTATTAATATGGAAGAGTTTATTCGAGGAGCGCAACAGGATCCCTGGGTTCTTAATATGTTGAAGTTGGACATCAATCCTGCACTATGGGTTCTTGAACAGAGGAGAAAGAGCGCACACTTTTGAAAATGGCCAAATCCACGTTTGGGGTCTTTAGAACATTGATAACACATTTATAAAAATCAAGGCTGTAATTGGCAGAGGGTCCAATCCCTCCCTGAGACTTTCAGCCATTTTGTTAATTCCTCTAAAATCATGCATAACATTCAAATTTGCTATCTGTCTTTAGGAAACACTCTTTTTAATTGAAACAAAGTGATTTTCTGGCAAACACACAACCATTAGGTTGCATTTGGTGAGTGTGGTTGCTTTACCTCAATATTGTACTGTAGACTACATGAGGTAGTCAATGGCACAATGTCACTCAGTGCTACAGTATCTTTGCTGATCTCTTACCAAAGACAGGAACTTAGAACATTCAGGTTAGTGTACGGGCTATGCGTCTCACACTTTTGTTTTAAAAACACTATAGTATATTGCCAAAAGTATTTGCTCACCTGCCTTGTCTGACTATGGGAATTAAGTGTCACCCATTTTGAATCCTTTGGGTCCACCCTGTGCAGCTGGAACAGCTTCAAATGTACTTGGATGTCTTTCAACAAAGTTTCATTTTTGATCATTCTTTAAAAGCACATTTGTAAAGTTATACACTAATGTTTGACAAAGAGGTCTGGTTTACAGTCTCTACTAATTCGTTTGGGAAAAAAAAGGTATTCTATTGGATTGAAGTCAGGACTCCGTGCAGGCCAGTCAAATTCGTCGACACCAAACTCTCTATAGGCCTTGCTTTTTGTCATATTGAACAGTTAGGGGCCCGGCTAACCACAAACTACTCCCACAAAGTTGTCCAATATCAGTGTGGGCCTCACAAATGTACACTCTTAAATAACAGTTGGGTCAAAAATAACCCAATTTGGGTAAAAATAAAATAAAATTTCAGTAGACCAATCCACTACTCGGGTCAATTTGACCCACTTTTGAAAATGGTCATTTTGTATGAAAATAACCCAAAAATGTGGGTTGTTTTGTACAAAAAGAATAAATCAACAAATGTAGACTCATATAAACAGATGGGTAAAAAACAACCCAATTTGGGTAAAAGATGGAACGATCCACTACTCATTTCAGTTTGACCCAAATGTTCCTTTTGTATGAAAACCCCCCCACGCCCCCCAAAAATTGGGTCATACATAAAAATTGTTTTGTTTTGTACAAAAGAAAAACAAAAAAAACACAACTGAGAATACATAGGATAAAACTCAAGTAGTGGATCAGTTCGTTATTGGGTTATTTCTGACCTAACTGTTTTCAGAGTTTGGCATGAAAAAAACAAAAAAATTGGTTAGAAAAAAAAAAAGGAGCCAATCCAGTATAGGGTCAATTTGACCCATTTTCTGAGTTGCTTTGCATAAAACAACCCCCCAAAATTGGCTCGTTTTGTACAAAACATAAATAACATTTGGTAAAAAAAAAAAAAAAACAACTTCTACTTTCGACAAATTGATCCAAGTAGTGGATTGGTCCATTATTAACCCAACATGGGTTATTTTTTACCCAACAGTTTTAGAATTGGGTGGAAAAAAACAAGCTGATTTGGGTAAAAAAAATGGAATGATCCACTATTTGGGTCAATTTGACCCAACTTCATGTGTTGTTTTACACAAACCTCCCCAAAATGAGGTAATTGTGAGTTGTTTTGTACAAAACAACTCGATTTATGGGGGTTGTTTACGTGTTTTATATAAACAGAAAGATGGGGTCAAATTGACCCAAGTAATGGATCGGTCAATTTTTAACCCAAATTGGGGTAATTTTTGAGCCAACTCATTTTAGAGTGTACATATTTTTGGAAGAATGGTAAATAAATACAAAAAATCCCATAAACACACTTCTAAACCTAGTGGAAAGTCTCTCCAGTAGAGTTGAAGCTGTTATTGTGGCAAAGGGTTGACCGACGTCATGTTAAATCTAATGGATTAAGAAGCAAATGTCACTTGAGTTCAGATGTGAATCAAGACAGGTGAGCAAATGCTTTTGGAAATATAAAGTACTTTCATGTCAAACGTCTTTTCAATATCGTTTGCAAATAGTTCCGTGTCCACTGACTGAAACATGTGCAAGCTGCCAGAATTTGTTATCTGGCAATTTTTTATACTGTGCGCAGTTAAAATCTCTGAATGAAAACAAGTTAATCTAGTTTTTTTATATACAGTAACTAATTTATTTATACCACCATAACACCATTGTTTATATTTAATGTACATAATGTTCATGAATACAACTCAAAGCCCTCTTGATATGTAGGCCTACACACTACATTGTTTATTTAACTGCATTAATGATTTTTTACTCTTTGCTTTACATTCCTTCCTTCTGTGATCCAAAACAATGTTATGTTGCAATGTAAGTAAAGTGATCTCACAATGGAGTGCTGTTGCTGTGTCGCATCCTTTTATTTACTAATCACTAAAGAACATTTACTAAATTGCTTATCTCTTACTTCTACAGAGATTGCTGGATTGTATGTTTTCCCACCAATAAATCATTGGGATTTACTAGGAAAAGAGTTTAGCATCGACTTCGGGAGAGATTTTCCTTCAAACAACGAATATTCACATACAAATGCTGTGGGAACACAATTTTGTGCATTAAATACATATTTTTAAATAACTGTCAAAAATCGGTATCGGCCTAAAAAAATGCACATCGGTCGGGCCCTAGTAAAGACGCCCGTCCCAGCTCAGTGACACATATTATACTGTCTATTGTATATCTTGTCTTTGTAGTGTATTCAATTGAATGTAGGTTGAAATTGATTTTTAAAAAATGATTGCATTGTGTTTTTATTTACATTTTACACAACGTCCCAACTTCATTGGAATTGGAGTTTGGACTTTTTAGGAAAGGTATTAGTTGAGGCCTTGGACTGTAGAATACAATTAAAATATTCAGTGATTTACATAAATAGTCATCATAACACTGCCTAATATTTGTATATGAATTTCAGATCATCTACAAGATAAAGAAAGGTTCCATTTGTGATGAAACTGGCAATGAGAGACTCACGTCTGAGCAGGTGTGTGATCAGATATCAGCAAATAGTTTTCTTTAGATGTGATGATCTGTAATTCAAAGAAGAGTCATTATTCTTTTTTATTTCTTTTGGGAATGCAGGTACGATTACCCTGGATGCATTTGTTGGCGGAGCACGGAAGAATCCGTGGGTGCAACAGTTGTTGGTGTACAGTTTGACATCATCACTCCCACTGGATGGGTCCGGAGACATTTGTGTAACAAAAAAATTATGTCTGAGAAAAATTCTTAAACACGTATAAAACATACAACATGCCATATGGAAATGCATTTCCCACCAGTATCACAAGTGTCTTGTTGACTTGATAGGCCTGCTACATTCTTTTCCTGTGTTTTATAACGTATAAATCAAATGAAATGATTTCCGCCACTAAATATCCTAGGACTCGGGTTCACACACATCCCAGTCATGAATGATAACATTCTGGCATGCTACACCCTAATTCCCAGGCACAACTGCTTTCCAAACCCAGATAAAAATGAGTAAGATGTGTTTAGGAAGGCTATCCGGTGTAAAAAATATGCCAAATATATAATTACTGTGGTGACACCTGACGAGACAGGGAAAATGTCACTGACTGCAGTGTCCACTTTCCACCAATAGAGGGTGATAATAAAAAGGTTATGAGTGGTTTAGTAAGTGTACAAAGGATGTACTGTATATGAGGCCTTGGAAATAAATGTCTGTGTGGATGTCTTACAATGATGGGGGCAAAACTTTTTGTGTCAACTTATTTTTACGATAGACTTTTATCATATTTTTCCATATTTTTACTTAATTGTGGCAAATTTGAGCACAAACTATGAATGTTAAGTTTGTTAAAACTGATTTAGATTCAGTATACATTATTGTTAGTCTGAACATTTTGCACAGGAATGATTTTTGAATAAATGAAACCTTCAAATAAATTTTTGTTGGGTTTATTAGATTAAAAATCAATTAAAATTGTAATTGTTTCTGAATGACAGAAAAAATCTAATCTAGACTTTATTTTTGGGCCATATCGACCAGCCCTAATATAAAAGCCCTAATATAAAGTTAGCTCGGGAGATCATAATTGTGTAAAATGTTTGGTTGGGTTGCCTTTGAGATTTAACCAAACATAATTGCTTGCCTATTGATTTCACAGTTAAAAGAACACCTCAGAGCAACAGCAAAGTCAACTAAGTAGCCAGTTCCTCGATGATCATGTTTGCTAAATACTATGGATGCACCGAAATGAAAATGTTTGGCCGAAAATGAAAAATGCTTGGCCAAAAACTGGAAAAATATGCATTTTTTTTTTTTTTTTTACTATCATTGCATTTATTATATTTAATTACATTTATAATATTATTATAAAAATATTTATTTAGTACTGGCATTTTAACCAAGCACAATATAAATTGAAACGTGTCCACACTGCAGACATGTTGGCCAATGGTACATTAAACACCAAATGAGGGTTGAGCATTTTCTGGCGGTGCGATTGCACTTTATAGTCAATGTAGTTCGCACAGGCGGGCACGGATGCGTGCGGTGGGACAAGGTGCGGCGCACTTAAAATAGACACATTCACATATTTACTAACGTTTAAAAATAAATAAATACATTTGTTCGCACCAGCTAATCGGTTTCGGGAACGGACTGCAAAGTCACACACAGCGTCCTGAACAGGTCTGTCGCCACCCGGAGATAGCGGTAAGTGTTTCCGTGTTTAAAACTGTCGATAGCAATAGTGCTAGCTAGCATTAGCTAAAGTATTTAGCACGGCCACCGGAAAAAGTGGAAGCGTTTGAAAGCGCTGAGGGAAAAAGAGTGGCTCGCCTGTACTACAGTACACGGCAGTTCCGTCTTTTTTCGATCCGCTTAAATGTTGTACACCAAGCGACGCCCCTCTCGTCGCTGCACCGAAATTTTTCGGTGGCCGAATATTCGGTGCATCACTACTAAAAACAGTATGTCTGAATTCTCAGTTTCTAGTCAACTTGACCAAATGGCAGCAATGGTCACAGGTGAAGTGTAAAGAGCTTCATTCCGACTGCCACTTCAAACATTCAAATTACTGCAGTAACTGTCTAGGACGGCTAAAATCATCTCTGAAGTCATTTACCTTCTTTTCTCCATCGCTGTGTCTTGTTAAGGATTTGTTTACTAGTCGTGCAATCGGAGAATACCCCAGCTTTTGTCACCCGGAAGTAGATGTATATGGATTTTAGACACATTTGAGTGATCGTTATACCGTAGGCATTTATCAATAATAGACTTTGAATGATTTTCGCCTTATACTTTACTGCTTTCTTTGATTTAGTTTTTGTTTGTGGCTTGGTTTTGTTTGTTTGTGTTTGCTTTTTTGTTGTTTCCTTGTTTTGTTCAAAACAACGTTTCAAGAAACAATTGAGGAGAAAAAGAGGCGGGAAACACTGGCAAGGTAAATGTTTATCCGCATGTGTCACATAATTACACTATATTTAAATAATTAAGCTGCGAATCTCATGAGAAGATACAGTATGTAAACACAGCCTTGTCATTTTCTCAAAATAAGACTTAAAAACAAAACAAAACAACTATCTCATAGGCCTGAGCACCATTGTGTTTTTCCATTTTACCACAGTCCGTGAAGGCAGCATCCTATCGCAGCCTACGATAACATCTCATGTGTCAGGTGTGTCACTGGCTGTCCAACCGACCGCAGGGCGGCTGTACCGCTCACTGCTCAGTGCTCAAGGCTCCCGCTAACGAAGGCATGTATGAGAGCCGAGCGGCATGGCGGACGGCGAAAAGCGGGAAGTCAACCAGCAGTCAGACCGCAATCTTCAGCTGAAGTCTCCATCCAGCTGCAGGTAAGAAACGGCGGCGGGGCTCCGGTGCGATGAGGAGCGCTGAGATGCTTGCTTGCTGGAATTGAGCTCGTGCTGTATTGATTCCGACTGGTTGGAGTCTCTCGATGTTTTGGTTCTGCATGTTAGTGTGTCGTTTTTTTGGTGCGTTTTGGGTGCACTTCTACTGATTAAAGTCCCAAGTGTGAAGCTGTTTCTATTTATCACAGCTCCATAGTTTTCTGATTACGTTTGACATAATTTCAAAAGTAATCCAGCACTTTAAATTGGTAAATGTAATCTTTTGTGTCCTTTAAAAATGTTGGCTATATTGTATTGTTAAGCAATTTATAGTAGGCTCCTATAAAATTAAAATGAACTACAAATACAGCCCAAAACACACTGCCAGTTTTGTGTACTATATCAATTTAATACATTTATACAATTTTTTTGATAATAATAGTTAAATAATGTATTTGCTAACCCTCCATCCACATGGTTGATTAATGCATGCTGTTTGTTATTGATGCCACAAAAGTAGGCTTTTATAATATGTATATTTATAATATTCCTGGCCTTTTATGAATCCAACCAAGCCAGGCAGCTGTAATCACAATATTGTCTATCCTGAATGCAACAGGACAAGTCCTCGATCACAAGAAAAGTGACCAATAAGAACTCACAGATGTGGCAAATGCGGTCTTATCAGAAAGCAATTCTGTACAGTATTTGGTTTGAGAAATTAATTCAGTTTCTCTTTAAAAGTTATTGCCATTTACTGTATTAACATGAAGGGCCATCTATCAACAAGTGCTCAGGCATGATGTCAACGTCACATGCGAAGCATAATAAGGGTATAAAGATGTATTCATAATACAAAATGTGTAAAAAAAATAAATAAATGAAGTGCTGTGAATGCACTGTGGAGCAGAAAAAGTCTATAACCTCAATTACTATTATACATTTAAAAAAATAAAATATAAATATCCAAAGCATGCATAAGGAAATGGTCAGAGCCAACTAAACATCAAATGGTGAATGTGTTTTTTCACAGTACGTTACTGCAGGGAACATATGCACACATGAATAGTTGATTTGCTAAATCAATAATGACAATAGCTGTCGAGGATCATATAACCTGATGCTCAATTTCTAATCAACATGTTGATCAGCTTTTTCAGGAAGTTAACAGATCATTATTGTTTACCATACAGGAATCCTTGCAGCCAGTCTTCTATGTTTTCTAATTGATATGAATCAAGATTTTGGACCGTTAATCTAAATCCGTTATAACTAAAATGATAAATCTCGAGTTGGAAATTTTATAAAAAAAGATATACTCTACTAATGCTATACTATATGTCAGTGCATTAAAAAAATATCACAACTGTCATGATGCACACCACATGGATGTACCATTATAAAGTACTGTGTGTGTCATATTGCACCAACGGTATATTTTCTACTAAGTATAATGTATTATTGACATTCAACATCCAGCCAAATTCTTTAGAAAACATGTTGCTTACAAATGACATTCTAACCATTGTATTATTCATGGTTGCAGTCGTTGCAAAATTACTAAAATTCATATTCAGAACACGTTTAAATAATATACTGCAAGTAGGCTAAACTTTTCGATTATTTTATTACATTGGTTTCTAAATGGCTTGTGCGAATACGTGTGCAATTGTTTCAGAATTGATTTTTGCCAGAGAAGGGAAATCATGTAATCCTTAGCCCTGAAGTTGGCTTCATTCCAATGGAGCCATATGTTGCGGCCTTGTTGTCCTGTCGGCCACATGCCTTCATCCTCCGTCTGTGGTCAAATTCTTCATCAACGGTCCACAAGTACTTCATCATTTTTCAATGATTTTGACTTTATTTCAAATGAATCAATAGGCGATGCGTGCATTTTGAGCTTTCACAAAAATATGACTATTGAGAAAATACAGTCATTTAAAGTGACTGCAACTGTACTTACTAGGTGCTCCAATGTGTTAATAACTTGGATGGAAATTCTTTGCTGTCTTGACTTAATCGAATTTATGAACATCACCAAATTGTGAATTTCCTCTCTGGAGGTGCATGGTTGGTCTTTCACGGCACCCTCCATTACTTGCTGCGTTTCTTCGCTTTTGTCATCAGCAAAAGCACTTTTGTATTGAGCTCAATATAGCAAAATACATCTAATCCCGATGATTGTGGATCAGGTATGATTTTCTTAGGTTTTATTTTCTCAGCCCCTTTTTGTATCGGTCAAAAATCCTGGAGCTGTCCTTGTTGTAGATATTTTTTTGATCAAGGAAAACCTAGGAACGGAAAAGACAAAATCGTTCAAATCTGCCATTGTTCAAATACGCCGGAACCTAACAATCTTCAGTAATCTAACCAAATTGTGTTGCTGCCTCCACGTGGGCCGCATTCTGAACACATCTTAAAGGGACTGCAACATGAAAAATCCACTTTTTCGAGCTTTTAGCCATGTTAAAATGCTAATTCCTCACCAAAATCATGACCAAAGTTGTGTTTTCCTCCATTCGCCCCTGTATGAGAAATTCTAGGTTATTCTGCTCTCCAAGCACCAGCCCCTCCCAACCTGAGAAAACGAGCTGTTGGCACGGTTTGACGTCATTGCGTGCGGCCCCACCTCTGCGGACTAAATGCACGCCTACTTTCCCTGAGACCTCCCTCCATGGGTTAATGACAAAAGTAGCCTTGATCAATAAACATTCTGTCACATTCACAGCAAGAGGCAAAATGGCTGCCCCCTGAGATGGATAAAAACGGCTGGATTTTGCCGATTAACCCATATTCCACAAACACAGTATTAACCAAAATACTGTGTTTAGACTAGTCGGGCTGCATAGAACATATTGTAAATAAAATGTTTGGGTTGACTTCCCTTTTTAATAAAGCTACTGAACATCGAATATTCAATTTCGAATCGCTACTGCCACCTGTTGACAAAAAGTGATACTGCAAATACCCTTCTTCACATACACACAAAGCACACATGACGTCACAGCCGCAGACATAGGGCGGGAAATTCGAACCTGACCCGAATCCAGTCTGAAAACTATTGGCTAAAGGCTTGCAAGAGTGTGAACAGCTGAGGTGTTTCAGTCATAAATGGTCAAATAAAAAGGCTATTGTAAAGATATTTTGGGGGAAAAAGTTCCATAAAAGGAAAGAGGAATTTTACCTTTCAGACAATGACCGAAAGTGCACTGACAGTTACAAATTTGAAATCCAAATCAGAGTATTGATGAAAACAGGAATAAAGATTTCAGAACTTTTGTTGTTTTGTTGTTAAAAAAAGCTGTGAAGTACAGTAAAAAGAGACTAAATCTAAATAAAAAATCCAATTTCAGGATTTGTTTGTTCCACATTTGAAATGGGTGTGGCTTTATTTCCACCTTTCTATATTCTCAGATCCAATTCTAATAAAGATTGTGGTTTGATGAGTACAGTGATATATTTACCAAGAGGGGTGAGTGACTATATTGTAACTAAGTATCATGGTTTTGTACCAATGATCAACAGTATTCTACTCAGATGAATTGAAAGGGAATAACAAAGGGGGAAAAAAGTCTTCTGTGATCAATGGGGCTCATGAATAATTGAGCATATGACCATGGTGCATAGCGAGAGGAGTGCCCCGTTGTGCTGATGTTTCTCTTGTCCGGGGCTTTCTGTCCAGCGAGTATTCTGCTAACGCCAGCATTTTCCTGCCATAGTAACACCGATGCACACGGGCAGTGTAAACATCAGAGTGGAAAAGAGAGGCGGGAACAGATTAGGTAACACTCCTCTTAGATAGCCCCAGCTTCTCTGCTTTAAATAATTCTCCTCGGTAAGAGAAGCGACAGCAAGCTCTGAATCAAACGCTTCTTCCATCGACCCCGTGCGAGCTGCACCTCCACGCCTTTCTTCCCGCTTGATGCTCCTCCCCCTCACTCTCCCCCCCACCGCCTCCTTCACTCTCTAAAGCCCTTGCTCCTTCTCCTCTTCTCGGCTTCGGATGCCCCCCTCACTTACAGTATGGACTCGGGAGGGGAAGGAGAAGAGGGTTGGATGGAGGACCAGTGGGAAAAATGGTAGGACATTAGGCACGTTTTCTGATTTTTTTTTTTTTAATTATATTTTTAATTTTTTTTTTTTTTTTTTTTTACTGGAATGCAGCAACACGGACGGCTGTGTGACCTTGTGTTTTGTGTGCGACTCTTTGCATGTTAAAGCTCAGGGCAGGCTTGCCCTTGACTGGAGGGGTATGCATATGCCTTTGTGTGTCTAGAAAGAGATGTTGAGCCTGCAGACCCGAAATAGCATGACCAGGAAATACACAGCCCACATAACGTTGTTATGACAGCGGCGTGAGTGCAGGGAAAAGCTCCGTGTAAATAGGCCTGTGCTTCGCTTGTTGTCATACATCAAATAGTGGCTTATGTGGATGTGTGGCATCTGACAGGACCGTCCGGCTCTGGTCCTAAGTGTGTGTCCTTGCGAGAGGGCGGAGCTGATGAATGGCCAGCAGCTTGCACCACTGTAGCCTCCAAGTAGGAGTATAAAGGTGTGGGAATCATTGTGGACGGATGCAGGTTTACTGTACATGCGTCTGATTTGATTTAGCAACGAAAATGCCTGGTTCAGTTTGTCGACTGTATGATGCTTTTGACATACCTGACAGCACTAAGTTGTTATTGGCCACTTTACGTTCAATAATACTCATAGCATGCACTTTTTTAGAATATTTTTAGACATCTATACTATGGACGCAATCTCAATGTTTACCAAGCCTCGTAAACTCACTGACTATAGGCCAAACTTTAAAACTGGGTATGATCGGACCAGCCCACAGGTCAAAGAGCAAGAGTGTCGGCATATGAGGGAGGCCCTCAAAACTTGTGGTCATTTGTGAAAAGGAGATCTACAATCCAGATGTTACAAAGGAAATGTGGATGAGAAAGAAAAGAGTGACAGATTAAGTTTATATTTATTTTACCTCGTGTTATTGTCCTAGCTTTATTTTGGGGCTTACTGACCTCACCTGGGAGCTCAGGTATCATTTTAGTGTAGTATATCAACAAAAAACATCCTTGAATTTTCAGTTAAGCAAGAATTCGTCGAATCCTTGAACACTCACCTTTTATGTACTGTATAACAACGATAAAATAAATGAGTAAGGAGTTAAAATAAGAATAGATTCAAATAATAGCAATGGAAAAAAACAAACACCGGCTGTTCTTGCTGGGGTTGATAGTCACAATGATATCAGAAGAAAGTTGCGATATAACTCATTTTTTCACAGATTGGAAAGAATTTGTGCTTTTGAGTATTGTAATTTGACCTGTGTGAATGTGTTTCAACACCATTTGTGTGTGAATACAGTAGTGTATTGACTATTTGAAGGAATATCACTCCCTAAATCGATGACAATTTCCTGTTAGCATGTCAATAGGATTTTACATTGACTTTAGCATTAGCATTAGCAATGTTTTAAAACCGAAGCATGTCTTGTATACACACAGGAATTTTTCTGCTTGACATTTTCAGACCAGTACTGTACAGTATAATGTACATTGATGCTTATGAATATACACAACATCTAGATGAGCACAACTGGCCCAAAAAAAGTATATAATTAATTGCGCTGTCATGGGAGAACGATAATACATTCTTCAAATTGTTCCAAAATGACCTCACAGTAAATTAAGTATTAAAGTCAACCCAAGAGAGAATTCACTCCTTAAGACACAAGTTAGCTGTTCTGGATCCTACAGTTCACTTACAATGATCTCTCTCTCTCTTTTTTTTTATTACATTCCCAGAGAGGTGCAATTAGATGTTTTTACTGTTCTGGAACAGGAACAGGATTTAAAAACCCAAGAATCTAAACGGACATCTGTCAGAAATATATGGTCGTCTCGTTTCAGCATCGGATGACCATTAGCTATAGGAGAGATGGAGTGAGAGCAGATGCATGTGCATTTGTTTATTACTGTAAATGTTAATATTTTGTACATTGTGTGGCAAAAGATTTGTGTCAGGACATGTTGACGTAAAAATCTAGAAAAGAGGGCACGAGAAAAAAAATGTTTGGGGGCCACTGCAACAAATAAAGAAAACATCCTTTCAGCTCCCTTCAATTGTCATTAGTTTGTTCTTGTATAGCGCAAGTTTGTGGTGCATTTGAATTAATAACTGACAGATATGTGGAAAGCAGCTGGAATATATTAATGTCAGAATTTCAGGTGGTCCTCTGGCTTTAGAACAGGAGTCGTTTACTTTAATTTTTTGAAGACATTTTTGTGTTAAAAAACAACAACAGTGCATTTCAGTGGTCGGCAGTTAGACTTGGATTTTGGCTATTATTTTGGTCTTTTAGGTGCCACCAAATTGCATTGTGAATCAATTATTATTATTATTTTTATGTAGCAGTTAATGTAATTTTGTACAAGAATGTTCCGTTCAGGAGAAACCATTTTTATTTTGCTTGATCATTAGGTAAGGGGTGTATTAGCTAAGTTAGCTTCTGTATTATTGTTTCCTACCTTTTTTAAACCTACAACGCTCGAGGTTAAGGAGGCGTCTTATTGTAAAACATTGTAAGGAACTAAATCTTGCCACTGACATGTCTGTGCTTGATCCTGTCCTTTAGAATGTTCATGTTAAGGATGCATTTGTGGAGGATAATATCGATACCAGAGGTCATCCTGGGGCTATCGGTGCCATTTCAGATGATTGCATGAATTGAGTCGTGAACGAAATAAACACAGTGAAGCCAAGACTGCGTAAAATGTGCAGCTACAACTAGATGACTAGGTTACACGGTTTTTAAAGAACTCTTTTTTTTTTTAGAAGTAGTTTTGCTAATCATTGAAGATTGATTGACTTGAGGAGCAACATTCTAACTCTGAAGAGTAATTTCATTGTGATTGTGTGTAAAGTAGTTTAATAACGTCAAGCACTTTGAGTTGTTTTGCATTGTTTTGTTTGATAGGTGTTTTATAATTAAAGTTTGATTGATTAATTGTTTGAAATTGGTCATTTCTCTGACTGAGAGTTAAGAATTATGACTTTGTGGCCATTGTTTGTCATCGTGTTCCTTCCTGTCAGGACTGGACTGGAGATTAGTCTGATTCCTGATTAATGATCAATTGTATTTGTTCCCTAATCTGTCACTTTCTCTTTAATTTTACCATTTGACCAGGTTGACTCACGACATTAGCTTGGGGGAGTTTGAAGATGATGACCTGTCGGAGATTACGGAGATCACAGATGAACGTGGGATGAGCCTTAACTGCAATGGCCCAGATATCAAGGTAAGACGAGAGCAAAAGGATTTCAACAACTATGATTTTTTTTTTTTCATAAGACCTGCATTTTTTTAATTCTATCCGTTCAGCAATGCATTTCTATATGATTTATGCGTTTTAGAGACAAAAGTGAAGCTGAGCTTTGCCAGCTCTGCCCTTAAATCCGGCCTTTTTTACTTCGCCACTGTTAATGTACACAATTTATAGCGCACGATTCAAATCTGAACAAGATGCAGAGATGCGAGATCTTTCTGAGTTGTTGTTGTTGTTGTTGTGTAGCTTTCTGCCAGGAGAGAATAGACACCAGATGCCCGTCTTGAAATGGGACATCTGGTTAAGTGTGTGTGATAAGTATACTGTTCTATGTCATGCACATTTTAATAATTGACATTTAGAAGTTTGTTTATTTTGAGCAAGTTTTTGGGCACCCCGAGCCCCCTCCTACATTTTTCAAAATTATGGCATACAAAAAAATGATTAATCTTTCTCTCTTTTTTTTAATTTTTTTTTATTGGAGCATGTTTGAACTATAAGACAGAGGCAGAAAAAGATTGGACTGCTACAGAGAGAGCAAGTGATAGAGGTGAATGTATTATTCCGTCAGATCTTTTTGTCTCTGTTCTTTCTGAATACATTGACGCTTCCACCACCACCACCATCAGCTGTGCTAATCATTTCTTCTCTGGTAACCACGGCAATGGGAGGCTCTGATTCCCTCGAGTTATTTATGCTATCAGATGAGCATTTGATATTTTTGGGTCGCTCACTGTGCTTTGTCATGCTTTCGTCATTGGGGTGCAAACCATAGAGGAGCCTTCCGGACTATAAGCTATGTATGTAAAAGTCACATGCGGCCAAACCCCATTTAATTGTAGAATGTAGATGGAAAAAAAATTGTTGAAACACATTCAGACTTACTTGAGTATTATAATAAGCACATGATGGTCCACCAAACGTGATATTTTTGTGCGTGTGAAACTAGTGAGGTGCTAGAGTTGTGATAGCAACACAGCCATGACCGTTTTTCATCATTTCAGCAATGAGTGAAGCAGGCCCAGCCCTGTTTAATAATGCATGAAGCGTTGATACAGTTTCACAAACCGAGGTTGTGTGTGACCTCAGCACAGACCCTGCACTGTATGCAAGTGGCCCACAGTGGTGACCTCATCATTAAGCTCACCCTCCCAAAGGGGTTCAGGCTTCCTCTTGTCCTGACAGTCATGTTTGTGTGTGCACACAAATGTCCAAAACGATAAGTAGTGGGTGAGCAAATAGCAATAGGTTACCTATTCATTTTATTTTTTAATTTTTTTTTTGAAGACTACCATATGTAACATAATGTAGGTCACAAAAAGGAAGCCTCCCTTTTAGATGCATAGCATGACGATGGACTACAGATACTGTATATCACTCATAGGGTGTGCAAATGACAAGTGGGGAGAGAAAATGCTCATGTGTAGGAGTGAATATGTTTGATTAGTAGTCTCCTATTATTTATTACAGGTTGGGATCTAATGGAATGGCAGATTAGGTAACCATAGTAACACAAAGCACCTCAATTGATTATCTCTACAGTACATTCAATTAAAGTAGGCAATAACGAGATCGACCGGTATGTAGTAAACAGAAAGATATTGGAAAAGCAACAAAGAAATATACATTATACACCAAAGTAAGCCTTTTTAGATCAAACTGTCATTTAAATTCAGTATTGGAGAATTTTTATTTTATTTTTATTTATTTTTATTTTTATTGGGGTGTTGATAATGAAAAGTTCTGCGTGAACCTCCACTGATTCATTCATCTTTAAAGCTCACTGTACTAAAAATAACCACCAGAAGATTATTAAATATATATATAAATGTAAATATGTCATATGTATAAACTATGTCCTGTATATGTACTACTGTATGTTCAAATATTTAACGGATGCCAAAAAGATTGAGCACACGGCCATGAAGCCTCACCTCATTTGAATTCCGGGTTCACTCACTGCCAAATTTGATCTCAAGATGGCTGAATCAGTATGTCCGTGGCCTAATGATGTATAAATAATAACAGGTCAAAATATTTCCTTTTTTTAAATTTATTTATCTCAATGCAGAGTAATTTGAAATTTCACAACAAAAATGTGTTTGCATCAAATCCTGAGTAACAGCCAAATTTCAGAATGTCATTTAAGTGGTTGTCAGTGCGCCCTCCAATGGGCATAATTAGGAACTGCAGTTAATTTTAGTCAAAAAACTGCAGTTTGTGTTCTGTTTTAAGGCACCAGATTGGAACCTCTGACTGGACGGTTCTGACCCGAAGCCGTATGCTTCACAACACTGGCCTAGCCCGTGTAATAATGTGTGACTTCACAACTAAGTGTGCCATAGATAAGCAAGGACATCGAGAGAAGGTCACAGCGCTACAATGGCCCAGCTTAAGTCATTCATTTCTTTTGGTCAAATAAGCTTCTGTTAATTCTTGCTTATCACATGGACTTATCAGGGTGGATGCTTTCTCTCCCCCTCCCGCTTACCCACAACCCTAAACAGACTATAGTAGAAAATGAATGAATGAACTCCCTGTCGTTAATGCTCTAAAAATGTAATCTATAAAATCGATAACAACAAATCACTCGCATCGTAACTGCCAATCATAAGATTGATCGGAATGAAACATCATCCAGAATGTGAGGGAAGGTGCGGGGAAAGAGACGCTTCAGCAAAACAGCTTAAAGGAGCTATTTCCATGGCAACCTACTTTCACCTCCCAGCCGCCTGTGTTTGAGCTGAAAATACATCAAGAGGTGGTTTGCGCTGCCTCCATGGATACTGCTCACGTCATCCACTCGTGGATGGAGGAGAGGACCCGGCCTCATCAACGCAAACACAAACAGACAAGCGCCTTGTCTCTCGGATTGCGTGTGTGTGTGTGTGTGTGTGTGTTTTTTTTCCATCCACGGATGTCTTGCATCCTATTTTATTCCGGGTGGATAATCGCTGTAATATTACAAACTTCAGAACAGATTTTCCTCTGACGCAATCACTGTAACTACACGGCTCTATACAAAGGTTAAAATCCATCTTTTTCCGATGGTTGTGATTGATATCATTTGTGAGTCATCAGGTTGCAACCGAGGGCGATTGTGAGGTTTCCCCCTGCGTTGGCTTCTCTGATTGGCCGAGAGCCCGGCATCACAGCATTGCGGCGGCGGCGGCAGGGGGGCCAGCGGCGTGCGCTCCTCCTCGTCACTTGTCTCCTAGCAACACAGCAGAGCCTTTTAAAGGGGCCGGTTATAAATTGAGGCCATAAAACACAAGAGGGCAAACGGAAGCGGCGGGTTGCATTAGCGGGTATCGATCTGCGCTTTGAAATTGTCAAAGGGACGGAAAATGAGCCTTTTAAGTGTTCAAAGCGCTTCCAGTGTCCTGAGTGTGTGTGGCTACTGTACCTGGAGAAGAAATGCTCGTCATACAGCAGCTAAGAATAGAAAGCCGGCACATCTTCATTTACATAAAATTACATCATCATAATGCTGTTTTCTAGGGATGTTCGTTACCATCGAATAGTCACCAATACAAAGTACAGATACCACTAGTACTTTTGAGGCATAAAATGTGCTCATATAATAACAGATCATTTTAAAGAAAGACCTATATATATCCCAATATAGTGTTTTTCTATTGGTTTCTATTCTGTCATTTCCAGTTTCTGAAAAAGTAAAATGGCCACGAAGCATCGCGAGTACTGATGCTTTGAAATAATGCCAGGTATCAGCCTGGTACCGATACCCGGTATTAGGCATGGGCTGATATTACAACGTTATGATCACCCTTAGCAAAAAATATCACCGTGTTAAAATAAGTAGGGATTTAACGATAATGGCAATATCACAAAATTAAAAATCGCCACGATATCGTCGTTGTCATGTCACAATATTAAGAAAAGCACATCTGTTATATAGGCGAGGTTGTAATCTATTTGTGCAGTTCTAGCGCCCTCTGGTGGTTAGTTTTATCAGTGCCGTTTAATTTTAATTCGGAATGTTTTGGCCATTGAAGCTGTTATGACTCCCATAAAGCCGTTATACCAGCAAGTATTTTCCAAACATCTCCATCAAAAAACACGACTTTTCCAACATTGTGAATTACAAAGAGTAGACCAGGGAAAAGCCAAAGGGAAAAGAAGAAGAAGACCAGGATACTTTGTGCCAAGCCTATTTCTTTCACTGCTGTTATGTACAAAAACAAAACATTGGGATTTTTTCCCTCATATGAGTTTTTTTTTGTATCGGGTATCGTATATAAAAAGGTATAAATAAGTTTTTGGGAGTGAAGGACAAAAACTTATTTATTAGGGGTGAGAAACTTTGAATGTCTCACGATTCGATTCAATTCCGATTTTTGGGTGTGCGATTCGATTCAGAATCGATTTTCGATTAAGACCGATTTTTGATTAAAAATTATTTGATTGACAATGATTTTTGCTTCAATTTATAGATGTCCAAGGAATCATAATGATCTACTTCAGTCTGACACGCTAATGGTAATTAGTGCTCTACTCGCGGCACTTTTATCACTCAAAAGAGCGGCTCCACCCTGCAAAAAAACAACTTTTACTGGAATAACTTGATCGTGACTTTTTCCTTCTACTCTCTAATGCGGCTACAAACTTTACAGTGTATCAGACCGCATGGAACCACACTGCCCCTAAGTGGCCAAATCGGGTACAACATGAACAGCGCTCCAAATAAGGGCACACACAAACAAAGGGAAGACAGTATAAAATAATTTTAATAAAATCGGATTTTGGGACAATTGAAATCGATTCTGAATCGTACTAAATATAGTATTTATACGTTTTTGGGTTTGAATGAGTTAATGATACTGTATATTTAGGAAATAGAAGAGAACCAGGACAAACGGCAAATAGCAAAAATCTGCATATAAGTGATGGCCAGTGAAATGCATTGAATCATTTTTTTATGCTTTATATATATATATATATATATATATATATATATATATATATATATATATTTTTTCAAATTAATTGGCGGTCTGTATTTTTTTTCTGCCACAAATTGCCATCAGCCTAAAAAAAAATCCAAATCGCTTCGTGCCCTACTCGTCGTGTGTGTTGAGTGACTGATACATCCGTTCTTGCTTATAAGATAACGTCTTCATAATGCTGCCAACTAGCAACATAGCGGGGATTATTAGGCCAGACCGCCAGCATGTACCATCTGCGTATGTTGAAGAAAATAGAGCAAAGCTGTGCGGGGTCTCATCATAGAGCAGCCTCGGCTGTGTTTGGGCTCTAAGCAGCTCAGTGTTGACAGCGAGACGCTGCGAATTTTCTAATTGGCCAGTCGAGTCTCCTCATCTGGTCCACGCGCACTCGCTCTCGCTCTCGCTCTCGCTCTCGCTCTCGCTCTCGCTCTCGCTCTCGCTCTCGCTCTCGCTCTCGCTCTCGCCCTTGCTGGCTGTGTCCGTTTGTCTGCCGCAAATGACAGGACGCGTCTCCCAATCCCTGCAGGGCCACGTGAGGCGAGGGACCAATAGCAGGCCGGGGAGGGCCGAGCTGGGCGCCGTCGGACAGCTCCAGGCAGAGATGCTGCATTTGGAGCTCATTGATGGTGCTGACGCTTTTCGCGGTGACAAAGAGTCCTCCAAGGCCTCCATCGCACCTCCGCTGGTCACCAAGGACCCTACAGCACCCGTTACCATGGATACCTACCGACCCAAGAGACCCACGACCCTTAACCTATTTCCGATTGTGCCCCGCACACAGGTAAGGTCTTTTTTTCTTCTTCTTTTTTTTAATGGGAAAATATTAAATAGTGTCTTTTAGTGAGTACAATTTCACTTTTCTTTTAAAGCGAACATCTCCGGACAATGGCGGTCATTTTACTATTGACTCTGTTGCATTTGCATTTTTTCCTGTGAGAGGATGTATTCACTCAGCTGAACAACAATCGCTTATTGTCAAGACCCCCCCACCCCCCTTTTGTGTGTGTATAATTTCTATTGTTGTATATAAATGTAAACAACAGTCGTGACCATGTTGTGGAATCACTGTGAATAGAATGTAGGATGTTATATGTTGATGATGAACCTCCCAAGTACACAACAGCTTATATGAGCATGTGAGTGGAAGTCGTCTTCTTTCCAAAATCTGAAGAATAAATCGCGGAATAGTCGTCCTTATCGACAGGAAGTTCAAAGTTGAATCGTGTGGTTTGTAAAGGACGATGGATGAAGCAGTGGTTTTGCCCTATGACTTTTTGATTTTACTGTTAGACACAAATTCACTCCCAGCCATTTTCACAGAAGCAATCCCCTTCACTCCAGGCCCACAGAAAATTGCGTTCTATTGCTATAAAAACATGGAATCTACCAAAGGAGAGATTAGAGTCTCTTTTTTTCATCAGGAAAAAAGTATATTTGTATCTGTTTCCGTTTTGCAGCAATTAGCATTAGAATATAGCTAAATTTCTTCATTATTCACAAATCTATTTAGAAATGTATGTACATAATGAGTTTTTTTTCAACATGGTTCCTGGTTAATCTCTTTTGCGCTGCTGCCACCTGCTGGCCGTTAGTGTAATAACTACAATTTCTTAGACAGTTCTTTGCAGTTGAGAGGCTGCATCTAAGCCTTCTGTAAGCTCTACTATAATTAAAACATTTGAAAAAACGTAAAAATATGTCTTTTGGACACTTAAAATATGTTAAGTGTGAGTTATAATTACGGGAGCACATTTGAGTCATGTTTGTGGTCATCCAATGAATGCAAGTTTAGTCATCAAGCTCCCTTAATAGTCTTGTAGTGAGAAAAAGGCTTAAAGGACATCAAATCCAACATACGGCGGCAACTTATGATATTTTCAGAGGTTGACTTGAGTAGAGATGTGCAAGTGAATTTTTGTGACGATTCGTCACTTGTCATTAAAGGTGTATTCAAGGATTTTAACATAAACATCTGTTTGTCACGTTTATATATAAAAAAATTAAAAAAAGCGTAACCAGCTCTCCTGCTCGTCCGGGGGAAACGCCTCTCAAATGTGGCAAACGTGCGAGCTCACCTTCATCATCATCTTCATCCGTCTCTGCAGCCGGCCTCACTTCATAGAACGGACTTGCGGCTCTCAGCTTATTTCCAAAGTACGCGGCGGAGCTACAAACGATGAATGTCTAAATCCGAAGCTCAGCGGCTACATGCTACAAACACTCCGGGTGCGCAGGCGCATCTATTAACGAGCACGCACGACGTGGTTACAACTGATTGGCAGGATCGAGAAACAATCATTAAGACGCAGCAAGGAAAAATCTTTGAATACACCTTTAAGCGACGTTTCGCTTTTTTACATTTGCGCTCATAAGTTTACGTACTCAGAATTGTTTACACACAGTATGTATATTAACATACACATATATCGCTGCATGTTTGTTGAAACATTAACAATGCAGCGTCAAAGAGAGGAAGCAAATGTTATCGGATTCATGTTGTTATTGTGTTAAATCAAAATGGAACGTTTGCTTTTACTTTTTACCGTATATATGTAAGTCCAGTTCATATGAAGCTATATCTTCGCTTCTGGACGATTGTGCACTCACTGCTCCAGGCTTGGAGGCTGTCAAAACCATCTTTTGAGCAGTGTCCCATTTGTCAGCGCTTTTAGTTTGTCCCGTTTCCCTGAGATGCAAAAGCGACTGTTTGAAGCCACGTTAGCATTTCTCTTCCCAATTTCCTGTCTGTGTTTGAGTTGTCACGTCTAGAAAGTATGACGGACGCGATTGCTACGAAGGACTGTGAGCTGTTTGGAAGTCATTCACTTTCTTTACACGCTTGACACTTTGATTAAAAAAAAAAAAAAGAAGCTGTCTATACATAGGGCTGTTCGATTATAAAGAAAATATTAATCACGATTATTTTGGTAATAATTGAAATCACAATTAGGATGATCATTTATTTTTTGGGTACAAAAAAAATGTTTAGACAAATAAATACAATTATTTAAAAGAGTGTAATTATGCAAGTTCCTTTTGGATGAAGCAAAATTTATTAAATCAGTTATTTTAGAATT
The DNA here is from genome assembly GCF_051991255.1 of Vanacampus margaritifer. Classification (NCBI taxonomy): domain Eukaryota; kingdom Metazoa; phylum Chordata; class Actinopteri; order Syngnathiformes; family Syngnathidae; genus Vanacampus; species Vanacampus margaritifer. Next base: position 28,873,290 of record NC_135435.1, on the reverse strand, counting down.
TAAAAATTTTGTATGAATAAAAATTTGTTTTTGACGATTATGCTAATTTTGTAATTGTGCAGTGTAATAATTGAAATTGTAATTGAGTTTTGATTAATTGCATAGCCCTAGATATACGTACTATAGATTGTACACATTAATTGTAATTTCATCAGTCATGCGCACAGCAATCCTATCCAGCCAATGTGAAACCACAACCTCTCTGTGCAGGCTCAAAAGATTACATAAGACGCATGCGTTCTACAATCCGAGGCACAGAGGCAAGTGGGTGATTGTTTCCAGGTCAGCGAATAAATAAAAATGTAAACTGTAAATTCAGCTCTGCTTCATTTGTCAGACTTCTGTGGCCGAAAAACAATAGGGTCATAATAACACAGTACTTTTAATTGTCATTTGTAAACGTTTTTTTTTTGTTTTTTTTTTCACCCAGACTTACATGGCAGCTTTTATTTCGCTGTTTGTCCTCTCCAAGGCTGTTTGAGTAAATGTATTCAGACGTGATGTCAGGATTAATCCTGAGACCTGATAATCTCCCATCTGGTTACACCACACTTGTTGTATGCACTTCTGAGTGAGTCTGAGCTCGCAGGCAAAATCTACCTGGGTTCTAAACCCATTCATCTGCAGACACTTCCTTTATTCTCAATGACATGACCGATAATCCGCATTTTATGAGGAATTGTGGGCGGTGTAGTTTTCAGTCAGGCGGTATCACTTCCACGTATATCTGGCTAATTATAATACGCACACCACATGAGTCATTTGCCCAAAGATGTGATCTTTTTATATTCACGGCAAGACGGTCGCACGTCTTTGGTTACCACGACGACAGCTCTGGCTCCGCCTGGTACACAAGTTCGGGAGGTGAGTCATGCATGGGTGGGTGGACACAGGAAAAGGAACCGTATTTCGAAAAGAATATTTTGATCATAGGACTTCCCACTTCTTTTTTTTGTATTTGCATTATGTATGCACTGACAAGCATGACCATGTAACTGGAGCAAAGCAGCAAGATGTGGTTGGACAAAATTCAGTTAAAAAATAAAAATAAAATAAATTGGACATTTTTAACAGTAAATATCAGAAGGACATCACGAAATGTTTGACCAAAAGTGACATTCATTTATACAGAAGATACACTCTAAGAACATTTGGGTAAAAAATAACCCGACTATGGGTCAAAAATGGACCAATCCCCGACTTGGGTCAATTTGACCCAATTTTGAGCCAACAAATGGGTCTTTTGGTGTAAAACGGCTCATAAATATTGGTCAGATCCTTTACTTGGGTCCAAAAATGTGGTCATTTTGTATAAAACAACCCAGAAAGTTGGGTCAACTTGACCCATAAAGCGGATCGGTCCTTTTTTTTTTTTTTTAAATATACATAATTATGTTACTTTTGACAACTGTTTTTAGAGTGTACTATTTGCAATTTAGACAGAAACTGCCTCTACTTATAATTTATGTTATCTTTGCTTGATGACTCTTTTGCATCTTTTGCACAGATGTCATTGGTTGATACTACGGCACAAATGACGTATTTGCCGTAGTTGCTTGTTACTGCACTCTAAAAACAGTTGGGTCAAAAGTAACCCAATTATGGATCAAAAATGGACCGATCCACTTTATGGATCAATTTGACCCAACTTTCTGGGTTGTTTTATACAAAATGACCCATTTTTTTTGACCCAAGTAAATGATATGACTAATATTTATGAGCTGTTTTACACTAAAAGAACCTTTTCTTGACTCAAAATTGGGTCAAATTGACCCAAGTAGAGGATCGGTCCATTTTTTTTACCCATCGTTGGGTTATTTTCGACCCAACTGTTTTTAGAGTGTAGGTTGTGTATAAATGATTGTCACTTTTGGTCAAACAATTCGTGATGTTCTTCTGATAATTACTGTTAAAAATGTCCAACTTATTTATTAAGTTTGTCCAACCACATCCTGCTGCTTTGATCCACATACATGGTCATGGCTGGTCAGTGCATACGTAGTGCAAATACAAAAAAAAGGAAGGGGAAGTCCTGTTTTTAGAGTACAAAACTAGTTTAGCTCATACGAGTGGAGATAAATTCCTTGTGTGTTTTTACATATTTTGGACAATAAATTATTCTGATATTGTAACTTGACCGTAGAATTGAACATACAGTACTTGGAAACAAACACACTGTTTGTTGGTGTATGCACACAATACGGCAAAACGGGATAGAATAAATGACAATACCCACAGATAAAACGAAATTGTGGTGTAGTTCCAAGTTTGTGTTTCCAGAATGAAAAATAAAATAGGATGGAAAATGAAATAAGTATTTGTCTTGTCTTCCCGGTGGGGAAAAGGTCCGGTTCCCTTTAAATTCACACCACTATGCACAGACAAAAGACTCATTCAGTGCATTTTCACCAGGAAGAAAAAAAAGCTTTGTGCGTGTTGTGTGGTGAGTTGGGGACAAAAGGTGGAGTCTCAGGATCCCGAGCTTAGTGGCCCTCTCGTCTCTCTTCATCTTCTGCTGTTCCCACCGCTTCCTTCATTCGTTCTTTACATCTTCTTTTCCTCAGGACACGCTCAACAACAACTCCTTTGGCAAGAAATACACATGGCAGGATAAAGTTTCAGGCTCATCGTCACCTCTCAAAACTGGTGAGTTTTTGTGTCTCAAATATGACCGGAATGATATTGTTTTGAATTGAGACATGATGTGCATTTGCCAGGTTTAATTTATTAATAATGTCACATAATAATAATATCATAAGAATTCAAATGGTCACAGTTGCAAGCTGCTCAGACTGAACGTGTGTGTGTCTATGTGCTTGTGTATGTGTGTACAAGCAGCGAGCTGCTCTAACTCTCTTGACCGCATCATGTGAGGCAGCACTTGCTTCAATAATGACAATATCACAAAATATTTCAAAAGACAATTGGCGAGGAGTCTATACAAAATCACGATAGGACAATTGACCTTAGCTGCTCTTGCGTATAATCCTTATGTGCTTGCCCCATTTTAGTTTGTCACTCCCATGATTTCAATGTGTTCAGCACTGCTATTTTTATTCACATGATGCACCTTCTGAGTTTGTGTAAGCAGCGCTACGAATAAATTTGTTTTTATTTCATTATTTACCTGTGTAGTGAAATCGGGGGCTCACGTTTGAAAACAAAGGACAAATATCAGCAATTATCGGAAATATCATAACATAAATTCAGTCTGTCACGCATGCCTAAAAGTAACGTCATGTTCCAACCAAACATGTTGATGCTTGGCTTCTTTTCAGTATAAACGTGAGTGCATTTATTGTTCTGCTGGGTAGACTCATAGCAGCGACAATATATTTGATGGAGAAAAAAAAATTGTATTGAGAAAATAATTTCAATTTGTTGCTTAAAAAAAGGTGAAGTTAAGCTAGTAGTAGCAAATCAAGAAATTAGGGCTGTCACTATCAAATCTTTTTCAAATAATTTATCCTATAGATAATTCGATCGAATAATCAGCCTTCCCCTCCCCCCCAAAAAGTTTGTTTGTTTGTTAATCGACTAAGGTAGAACGTGAGTTGAATTGAGTGCTAAATTAGCCTATGCTAAATGGTTAGCAATCGCGATTAGCATTAGCAGCTATTTATTACCATTTAAGGTAAACAAACACAAGCCACCGTTTAGTTCACACATACATCATTATATCGAAAGGAGTTGAAATGAGTGGAACTACTAATTATTTATCATCTTTTGTGCATGATCATTATTGAACACCAACAAAATCAGCCTCTGTTAAACGCATAGCAATTACGCATTAGTGATTACCATTGACGGTGACAAACACCAACTACCATTTAGTTCACACACACATCTTTACTGTACATTACACATTTAATAGTCTCTTAAAAGTTACTGACAAAGTTACAGATGATGCTTCAACAATAGTCCATGAGTAAAAAGTGGAGCTGCCTCTTAGTGAGCTAAATAGCTTCCTGTCCACTGCGTGCGTTTATGTAGCAACATGGCAGGCGGTGCAAACATGGTTCCGAACTTCGAGGCAGACATTTCCAGTCCACTTTTTTTTTCCCAATCCTACAAGAAATCCTTGGCCCTTACATGTTGAATTATCTTGTTATATTCAGCGGTTGTTTACTAATCCGTAGCTCCCGATTTCAGTGTATCATCCCCAGTGAAATCATCATGTCTGCACTTCCTGGCAATGGATTATGACATAACCGGTCAATCGTCATCCCGTAGGCGTACTTTGACTTTTTATGAGTAATGGGGATTTAGCTGAGTAATCCTGACATATGTTACCTAACCTTTTATACCTTTTTTTTTTGCTCTTCCTGTTTTTCTACTTTCTGTATTTTGTTGCCATGTCCGCCTTCACGTCTGCATTATGCTCTTAAACTCAACTGTGTGTGCGTGTGTCCTTTCTGTGTGTTTGTGCGTGTGTGTTTACACGGCTGTCTTCATGTTCCTGTACATCTTCTCTCGTCTTCCAGGCGAGTTAACGCCTCCGCGCGGACACAGTTGCCTGAGCGACGAGGACAAGGCGCGCAGCGGCACCGCCCAGACCAAAGACCGAGGCACCTCCACCGACGCCCCCTGCAGGCACGCATCGGGACGAAGCTCTGCAGCGGCGGCGACGCGACCAAAGTTTCAAGAGAAGCCACCTGCACCGCCGCCGCCACCACAGAATTACAAACCGGCTCCTCTTTATCCAGTGGGAAAGTTGGATCGAAGTGGCTACCAACAGGAGAGAATCCAGCACCACTCGGAGGCTCCTTTGGAGCCGACAGAGGAGATCTATCTGACCCCAGTCCAGCGCTGTTCGGACCCGTCGGAGCCTCATTGCGCGCAGGAACGACCTTTCCTTTCACAACTGAGTGAGCAGGGTCGTATGTCCATTAGTTCTGACACAGAAGGCCCGCCTCCTTACCAGCCACTACCTGACCAGTCCAACCCGTCAATCTACGAGGAGGACGAAGTCTACAACGCCCCACCTTCTTACGCGTCCTGCGTCGAATCGCTCATCACGCCGCCTAGCATGGCTTTGTCCACTCATTCTTCCCTGGCGCTGGACTTCAGTCTCAAGGGGTCAGGAACGGGCACAGGGGCAATTTTGAGAACTGGATCGTCTGTCGAGTACGTAGACGCAACGGACGAAAGCTACTGTGGGGAGGATGAGGATGTGGACAGAATAATCATGGACGAAAGGATAAAGAAAGTGGTTGGCAAGGTGGACGGCGGCAACAGCAGAGCCGCCCTGCTAAGAACTTCCATGAGCTCTGACGCCAGCGGCCTGTCGTACGACTCGGTCAAATACACCTTGGTGGTGGACGAGCACGCGCAGTTAGAACTTGTCAGTTTGAGGCAGTGCTACCAAGGTTATAGCGACGACAGCGATTCGGCCACAGTCTACGACAACTGCGTCTCCTCGCCTTACGAGTCCGCCATCGGGGAAGAGTACGAGGAGGGAGACGAAGAGGAAGATTGCGCTCATTTGGGGGGAGTCAGACGGGAGGCCACGGCGTGTCTGTCCGAAGACTCGACGCCAGATGTCGATATGCATTTCTCCAAAAAGTTTCTCAACGTCTTCATGAACGGACGATCCAGCTCGTCAAGTAAGTCAAGTCTTGCATTTGTGCTTTTTTTGGGTTACATGCAAGCTTCGGATACACTCTATAACGTAAAAAAAAAGGGTTTAGGGTTAAAATTGTTTGTTTGTTTGTTAATCCACTAAGGTTGAAGTTGAGTGCTAAATTAGCCTATGCTAAATGATTAGCATTAGCGCGCTATTGATTACCAGTAAAGGTAAACAAACACAAACCGCCGTTTAGTTCACACATACATCATTTATATATACAGGCGATTAATTGAGTGGATATAACAAATTATTTATTATCTTGTCAAAATTAGCCTCTGTTAAACGGTTAGCAATCGCGATAAGCAATAACGCGCTAGTGATTAAGTACAGTCAAGTCTTGCATTTGTGCTTACTTTGCAAGCTTCGGATACACTCTATAACGTAAAAAAAGTTGCTGATTCATCAACTTCCGAAAATAGGTGAGCCGTGATTGGTCGTTAACATCACCCTGAGTAACTGTGATGTCATATTCAGTCGACAGCAAGTGGCCAAAATGACTCCCTGAGATGGATAAAAACGGCTGGATTTTGCTGTTTAACTCATATTCTACAAACACAATATTAATCAAAATGTTGTGTTTAGACTAGTTGGGCTACATAGAACATATTGTTGTAAAATAACTTTTTTGGTTTGCGCAGGGGTAGGCTAGACTAGGTTTTGGTATTTTAGCATGACATATTAAAAAAGGCTGTTTTGTGCCATTTTAAGCATGAACACAGTCAACTCAATTTGCTACTAATTGAAGTGGCTCCTCTCATTCCCTTGAAATTCAAGCGCACTGATAGTCCTTGGAACTTTATAGGGACTAGGTATAGGAAGATCCAGAACTGCGAAGTGGACACTTGGAGACCGCTTTCTAACCTGAATATTCACATCTGGGTCCAAGATACTTACAAAGAAAAAAATGCATCATAATCAACTTTTTCAAACTTGTTTTTATAAAATATTTTTTCTCTGTTGAACATTAAAATGTGCTTTAGATTTTACAAGCTCACAATCTCTTGGTCTTAATTTTACATTTCATAACAATATTTCTTGTTTTCATTGTATGATAAAGTATTGTGTGTAATACAGTCTGTAACTATGGAATAACCTCTCCCATGTAAATCATAATGTAAAAACATTTTGCCATAATGTTGCAAATTTGTGTTTTTTCTTTCCACGAGTTCAAAAATGTCTTCAGTAAGGCTTTTGGGCGGTCCTGCCAAATATTCAAGGAAATATTTAGATGTTAGATTAATGTTTAGAAATCAGGGAAACCGGGAAAATAAATGAATTTTATTTTATTTCTTTTCAATGGTCGTCACAAAATGTGAATACAAAATAATGATGTGGGAGAAATGATTAATTAAATTACCTTTTTAATTGTCACAAAATGTGCATTTTTATTTTTTAAAAGTACTGCGCATTATAGTGAAATAAGTCTAAAAAAAAACAGATTCACATAATAATAATAATAATATTTGTACAGTTAGATTACATCAGTAACCTGCATTAAATGCAAAGTAGAAGCTTTGGTCACTTTGCCACAGAGAAAAATATGCTGCATTCGATTAGTTTGCATAATTAACTGTTAGGGAAAAATCTCCTGTCTTTTCCTTATGTTGTGCAGCTTTGTTTTCTGAAGTTTGCAAACGTCTCTGGGGCATGTGGTCCTAGTAATTAATTAGACCAAAGTTTTAATGCTTTTGTTCATTGTGCAAATGTGCCTATTTGTTATCATTTGTGCCTCTAAAACGGACTCTCTTTTTTTCTCTCTCTCTTTTTTGGGGGATGCTTAGGTGCTGAGTCTTTTGGTTTATTTTCCTGCACCATAAATGGAGAGGAGCAGGATCAGAGTCATCGAGCTGTCTACAGGTGAGATGAAAATAAGACATATTAGACATACTGTACATTTTTATATGACTATCTCATTGTTGAGCATTTTTTTTTCCCGATGAGAAAACAATGAAACAATGACCCCTGTATTTCAGGGCAAGAAATTAGTTTTTCCATGGGATCGGACAGGATAAGCAAACCAACAGATAATCCAGATTATTGAAAACCTTTGATTTGGCAGGAAACAGAAATATTACTAATAAACGTGTGCTTACATAACTAAGCACGGCTTCTTGATCTGAGTGAGGCTTTGTCTGGACTGGACACTTGTTGTGGTAAAAAATGCCCAACAAGTGCCAGCCAACTCATTGTTTCATTTGTTACGTAAAATCTGGATTTGATCATTTCCTACTTGGGATTTATAGCATTCTTGCTCCTATTTCAAATCTTAGTCAATAAGAGTAGATAAAAACAACAAGATAGAAATGTAAAGTGCATAAATAACACTATAAGTGGTTTGGAAAACCAGTTAAAAAGAATGAAATATCTCAGTCTTATGCTGCATTCGAGGAAAGTGGGACTTTTCAAACCAGGAAGTGTGTACGGGAACCGCCCTTGAACTCTGAAATCCCACTTGCGAAGTCGGGGGGGACCGACGTCACTCTAAAATGGCGACCCCCATTGGAGAAACATACCGTGAATGGTAAAACATAATTTACTCGAGTATAAAACTAGATTCTTCTTTTCTTCATTCATAAATATTCAACATAACTTCACGTAACACAACATACGTGGCAGTTATGCCGCCATGTGCCTGCATGAAATGAAACGGTGAAGTACTGAATTCTATGGAATGCTTATGAAATTAGATAAAAACAATAAATGAAGCAGAATTGCGAGAATGCAAGTTTGCTTGTGGTCAAAATGTGTTTTGAGGACCAAAAACAATTGATCAGTCTCCGCCATTTTGGTTCGCTTTCAGGTCGGAACTGGGGAAAGCGACCTTCCTCGAATGCAGCATTAATGTTAATAGGCTGACTCCTCATTTGTGATTGGATGAGAAAGCCAACGGGCAGGGGCGGCAGGTGGCATCACGAGAATTAATTCATTATATTATTCAGTGTAAAGATTTGTCCAGCGACTCGTTCAGCGCTTCATCATTCAGTTCATGACTCAGAGATGCCACAGCTTCCTCTTTTTCTTTTTCTCTTTTTCTGCAGGTTTGTCCCGAGGCACGATGACGAGCTTGATCTTGAAGTGGATGATCCGTTGCTGGTGGAGGTTCAAGGCGAGGATTACTGGTACGAGGGCTTCAACATGAGAACGGGCGCCCGCGGGATCTTCCCTGCTTACTATGCTATCGAGGTGACCAAGGAGACTGACGGGTTCAAAGGTTATTAGCACCTCAAACATTTCAATATTGGCATCCTCGCAAAGTCATAATTACAGTAAATATTTACTGATAAAATCATTAAAAAAAAAAAAAAAAAAACTTTCAAGACCATTGGTTAGTTGCTTTTCTTAATGATAATGAATTTATTATAATTTATTTTATAAATATACTAACACTGCGTGGATCTTTTACATCCTTTCAGCAAAGAATAGTGAGTGGTTAGACCGATACCGGCTAAAGTTCTTGGGCTCAGTCCAAGTGCCCTACCACAAAGGAAATGATGTTCTTTGTGCAGCTATGCAGAAGGTACCTTTTTTTTTTTCCTCCTCTCTATATTGCCGTCGGTGTGGTCTTTAATCACAGATGTATTAAATAATACAGAAGTGCTCAAGTTTTAAGAGACATTTGCTCTTCCCAGATTGCCACCAGCAGAAGAATGACAGTCAAGCACAACCCGCCCTCATCGTGCATCCTGGAAATTAACGTGAAGGGAATCAAACTGGCTGTTCATGAGGACTATTACGCCTGTGACAGAGTAAGACTGCTTAAATTGTGCTTTTTGCTTTGCAATGGTGGTGTGTCGCCACCATGTGGCCATAAGTGTACACTACAAGCAATCGTGTCAACAATTTGATTTGAGTACAATTACATTGTATAACATCAATGGCATTAATTTAAATTTGTTCGATTTTTTTAAAAAAGAAAATGTCCTTTACACTTTCCTGCTTGTACAGTTGAAACATTATTGTCCCTTTCCTGCTCTTAACTCAATTTTCCTCTCGTATCTTTGTCAGAGTAACGAATGCAGTCACTTTTTCCAGTTAAAGAACGTCTCCTTCTGTGGTTTTCACCCCAAAAACTGCAAGTAAGTCAACTGTACTGAAAACAAACCCTCCAGTTTCTTCCATCGTGTTCTTTTTATACTTTGTACGTTTACGTTTTATAGTGTTGAAGCAACATTTTTCAAATTTCAATCTTTGCTAGGACCATGTTGGTGTCAAGGTTATTTTACTTTTTATTTTTCCAACAACATAATTCCTGCCTGTTTTTTTCTAGGTATCATTTAATTTTGTTGTTGGTTAAATAATGATGATGTCATCTATTCAATAGCAACCATGACAGTGGAAAATCTCCCATCAAAGAATTGAGACTTGGAGTGAATGTTCTTTTGTTGTCTGCAGATATTTTGGTTTCATAACCAAGCACCCGGCAGACCAGAGATTTGCCTGCCATGTTTTTGTGTCTGAAAATTCTACCAAGGCTGTTGCAGAGTCAGTAGGGTAAGTTAATAGTTAATAAGTTAATAACACAACACAACGCTCGCTAAAAACGCTTGCTAGCATAACACTTAGCTTACAAGGTTACGTGCTAATGAAATCCACAATTTCAAAGCCCAGTTACTTTATGCTACAGATTACAGAAGCGCATTACTAGCGTGACGGTGAGACAGAAGCAAGCAAATGACGGGACCCCCACTGACCATTTATTCAAATATTTAAGAATAGGCCGATTATTACATGCTATTGTTGGTAAGAACAGTTAGCTAACTGTGCTTCTGTGTAGTCTGGCAATTGCTTGACTATGACACATCTTTAATAATAATAATAATAATAGCAGTAATTAAACATTTAAAAAAAGAAACATTTTTATTTATTTTTTTAAATTTAATTATTGTATATATTATTTATTGTTATTATTTATATTATATATTTAATTATAATTTATATATTTTTTTTTTTACTATTTAAAAAAATGTAGAAAAATAAAATAAAGAAATCTCCAAATGCTACATAGAGTACAAAAATCTTTATCCAACCTCGCTGCCGATTTATGGCCGAAGAAACGGGGGGGCGGTTGTACGTAAAATTATGCAACTGTAATTGTGGCATTTTATTCAATTAATCTAGGGTGACCAGACGTTGCGGTTTAATCGGGCGGTCTCATTTTGAGCCATGTGTCCCGAGTTCCGATGAATTTCGCCACGGTTTTCTCCGATATTTATGCAGGTCCCGTCCGTCCCTGTGTTGTTGTTTTTTTTTCCTTCAGTCCAGTCAGCAAGCCAATTGTTTTGGCCATGTGTATGTTGGTCACACAGTGGTCATTGCAATTCATACAACAAACTGTTACTATTCTGGCAGCGTATTTCCAATGTTAAAATGCGAGACTGCCGCGAGGTAAACGGCACTGCCAACTTCCAATAGCTGCTGGGAGCGAGCAAAAAAGGTTGGATAATGATGAGTAGGCCTACACTAACTTTAGTGCTTTTGAACTGTCAACCAAGATAGCATTTAGCATTAGCTAACCACCACTCACAAGCAATTAAATTAGTTATAGTCGGAGGTGGCAAATCCAGGTCCAGAAACTGGGCAGAAAGTAAAATCCCTGCCACAGTTTGGCTTTAGCCCTTGATGCTAGCTAGCTAGCTCCCATGTGCTTGTTTACCTGCTAGGGAGCTAGCTAGCTAGCATCAGAGGCTAAAGCTAGTTCCTGGTGAGAATTTATTGTATATTTGATTTTTAACAAAATTGTAGTGTCTTGGTTTTTAATTTAGAAAATCAGGCCACCCTAAATTAATGAAGTCAATAAATGATGTTGTCCAGTAAGTAGGATTATTTATTTTGTTTTCTTTGTTTTCCAGGAAAGCCTTCCAGTTGTATTACAAAGAATTTGTGGAGTTTTCATGCCCCACAGAAGATATCTACTTGGAGTAGCCTAGTCCTGCCTTCAACCACAGCCCTGTACAGTACACTGTATCATAACATGGTGTTGCATGAAGGACACATTCAAAAATAATCCCAACACATTTAAGGAGCGAGCAAGCAGGAGGAGAACGCAAGAAGCCAACAGAGTGTTTTCCAGGCAAGAATATTATGCAAAATGGCATCGGTGATAGCGGGGGTGTCCATAAAGAGCACACAACACCGCAGCTTTTGTGCTGCCAGTCAACTAAGTAGCAGTCGGAAGGTGGATGACTTTACTTGCACTCGTTTAGTAGGCAGCAGAGGGCGAATATTTAGTGTTTCAATAAGAGCATCAGACTAGAATCTAACAGTAGTCTCGGGGCTCCATCCATGTTGGCTTTCTGTCAATTAACTCATTCACTGCCATTGGCGGCTAAAAACGTCAAAAGTTAATTTTCACTATTTCTATTAGTTTAACATTTTTTTCCCCTCTTTTGTTAACGAGTATGAAAAGCTAGAATTTTTTTTATTGTAAATTTAGAACAGATATGAAATTTGTGATTAATCGTGAGTTAACTGGTGAAGTCATGCGATTAATTACGATTAAAATTTTAATCACCTGACGCCTCAAATTTTTAATAATAATCTTTTCTTTTTATTCATTCACTGCTATTGACGGCTAAAAACGTCAAAAGTTAATTTTCACTATTTCTATTAGTTTAACATTTTTTTCCCTCTTTTGTTAACGAGTATGAAAAGCTAGAATTTTTTTATTGTAAATTTAGAACAGATATAAAATTTGTGACTAATCGTGAGTTAACTGGTGAAGTCATGCGATTAATTACGATTAAAATTTTAATAACCTGACGCCCCAAATTTTTAATAATCTTTTCTTTTTATTCATTCACTGCTATTGACGGCTATATACGTCAAAAATGCATTTGAACTATTTCTATTAGTTTAACATTTTTTCCCCTCTTTTGTTAACGAGTATGAAAAGCTATAATTTTTTTTATTGTAAATTTAGAACAGATATGAAATTTGTGACTAATCGTGAGTTAACTGGTGAAGTCATGCGATTAATTACGATTAAAATTTCAATCACCTGACGCCCCAAATTTTTAATAATAATCTTTTCTTTTTATTCATTCACTGCTATTGACGGCTATAAACGTCAAAAATTCATTTGAACTATTTCTATTAGTTTAACATTTTTTTCCCCTCTTTTGTTAACAAGAGTATGAAAACCTATAAAAAAAATTTCATTGTACATTTAGAACAGATGAAATTTGTGATTAATCGTCAGTTAACTAATGAAGTCATGTGATTAATTACAATTACAAAATGTAATTGCCTGTCGCCCCTAATTTTTAATAATCTTTTTTTTTTTTAAATGAATTTATGGCAGTGAATGAGTTCAAAGGCATCCTGAGAAATGAAGGAAACTACCAAATAGGAGTAAAGATTTTAGGACGAAATTGAAGGTGTACTAGCCACATCCATGCTGACAACTTTGGGTAGCCGTTTCAAAACGTAAGATATTAATCTTGGAGAGCACTGATGGAAATGACAACTGCTTCTTGCTGTATTTGTTAGCATCCAGATACATTGTGCTTCGCTAGTACGTGTTACAAAAACAAACTATTACGCGTCGGGCAGAATGGAGACAAAAGCTCAGTTGAGCGACTTCATGCGACAGGAGCAGAGAACTTCACTACGAGTGCCTCTTTTTCGTCTTTCATTGGGACCTTCGCCATCATGTTGACAACATGCTAGCTAAATGATGATGCTACTGTGTGTGTGTGTGTGTGTGTGTGTGTGTGTGTGTGAGATTGATGAATTGACGATTGTGACAATGTAGTGTTTTGATGCGCTTTTTTTTTCTCCTATTCAAAGCATGAACACCTTGTTTGTCTTTGTTACCCTTAGGATGGTTTTTTGAATGAAGGGTAATCGGATGAGAAGTCAAACAGTTGTTTTGCAGTGGGGACAAAAAAAAACAGCTTTCTACATCCTTTATCACTAATATTTATTTGTAAGAGAACGTTTTTATGGGATATATGAGTAACACAGAATGTTTCTAAAATACAAGATTCTCATTACCATCTTAAAGCCCCTCCCCCCTGTTCGTTCCTAAGAAAATCTGCGGTTGCTAATCATGTGATGAGACGCCAGACGGTTGTGGGGCTACATGAAAAGTGTACAGATCTGTCATATAAATTTATTATCTGTAATTATAAACAATGTACTAATTTAACATATAGTGAGTGAAATCTCTTTATTTTTGATTTCTTTTTTTAGGTGTGGCTTATTTATTTAAATTTTTTAAAGATGATTATCTTGTGTCCTGTTATTATTACATCATCAGAAGGCAATCACGCTCATTCCATTTCACGTTGCACTAATAATTCAAACACGTCAGGAATATTAGAGCATTTGTTGTGGATTTACAAGACGGGTGGTGGAATATTCCTCATTTCTCTGTTTGACCTTTGACATGGGCCGAATAATTTAAAAATGCGGATTTTTGTTCAAAGGTGTGTTTATTTGTACAGCCCTTAATGACAAATGAGTCTCAAAGGGTTTTACACGCCCACAGTCGACAAAGATCGGCGACATCACCTGATCAAACTCTCAGGAGGGAAAACCGAAAAGTAACATTTTATGACTTTCCTTCATAATAGTCATTCTCCAGATGAAGGTAATAAGAACTTTCTGCACCATGTAGGTCAGACAGGGGCTTCTCGCCGTAATCTGCAAGAAAAAGGAAATAATATGCATTTGTGTTTATTGGTGAAAGTGGCAAACATAAAAAAGGGGACATTTGAAGGAGCTCGACCAAATGATTGCCTTACCATCAGTATATCCAACATACGGTTCATTGTTGCTGGAGTAATGGAACTCAGTTTTTTGCGCACCATTGTCAGTTCTGGGGGTGGGGGGGGGGTATTGAAAAAAAAAGATGATGACATTTGCAAAAAAAATTCACAGTTGATTTGACCAAACAAGATCATATTCTCACAATTTACCAACTGGTTCATTGTCTAGGACATGTTTTTAATTTTAGTTGTATTTTGTCTCGAGTTGTATTGCGTAATAGCAAGAGATATTTCTTAATATTGCAGCTTCCACAGTACAACAACCAGCCAACTAGAACTCTGGCAGAATTTTATGCTGCTGCTAGATTCCCGTAGATTTGTTATGATCATACGCGACACATAACAAACTATTTTAACTCATTTAATGCCATTGACAGCTATAGACGTCAAAAATTCATTTGAACTATTTCTATTAGTTTAACTTTTTTTTTTTTTTTTTCAATTTTTAAAAGATTTTTTTTGTACATTTAGAACAGATATACAATTTGTGATTAATCGTGAGTTAACTAGTGAAGTCATGCGATTAATTACAATTACAAATTTTAATCGCCTGATGCCCTCAATTAAAAAAAAAAAAATATATATATATATATATATATATATATATATACATATATATATATATATATATATATCGATATAGATATATATATATATTTTTTTCAATAGTAATTAATCGAATGACTTCACTAGTTAACTCACGATTAATCAAAAAATGTATATCTGTTCTAATATATATAAAAAAAATCTAGGTTTTCATACTCTTGTTAACAAAAGTAGGAAAAAAATGTTAAACTAATAGAAATAGTTCAAATAAATTTTTTTTATGTCTATAGCAGTCAATGGCAGTGAATGTGTTAACAAAGTGGCTTCACCTGTAAACAATGAAGTTAAGGATTCTATTACCTTCCTTCAGGACCTGACATACTTCGACTGACCAGAAGTGGGAGGATTAGGAGATATAACATTCTTCTACAGCGTGCTTAAATTTAGTACGAAGCTCCAAATTGACAAACTCGTCAACAATCACCGTATCACAGAGCTCTGAAGTTAGCAATAGTGGCGATGTTGAATGATGCAACTTCAAAGATCAACAGTGATGCAAAAAAACAACAACACTGAGGAAATAACACTGACATCATGCAAAGTCATCAATGTGCATTTTATTTAACAGTGTAAATGCATTGGTCCCTCAATATAGCTCAAAACACAGCCAATAATAGCTCAAACCTCTGGCAACAAAAGTGAGTACACCCCTAAGTGAAAATGTCCAATATTTTTGTGTGGCCACCAATATGCAGTCCCAGATCACAACACTCACACCACCACGGCTCGACTGTAGGCAAGACACACTCGTCTTTGTAATCCTCACCCGGTTGCCGCCACATATGCTTGACACCATCTGAACTAAATAAATTAATCTTGGTCTCATCAGACCACAGGACATGGTTCCAGTAATCCACGTCCTTAGTCTTCTCGTCATCTTTTTCAGGGACATCCCTGCTTATTTAAGCAAGACAATGCCAGGCCCTATTTTGTTACAATAGCGTTATTTGGGAGTAGAAGAATGCAAGTACTAGACTGGCCTGCCTGCAGTCCAGACCCGTCTCCCATTGGAAATGTGTAGGACATAATGACACGCAAATTGCTGTCCGACAACAGGGACTGTTGAGCAACTGATGTCGTACATCAAGCAAGAGTGGGAAACTGTTACCGCAGTGCATTACTTACTTTCTATTTTCTAAGTTTGATTTTTGTTGTATTGTTGGGCAATATCTGAATGTTTAATACTATTTTATATTTTTATCTAGTTGACACTCATGCTCCGTTTAAAACAAATAATGAAGTTACTCACCAGGCACTCAGTACTTGAGTAATTTTTCCCCTTAATGCCATTTATTCTAAAGTAACATACTCTTACTCGAGTACAATTATTGACTGCTCTAATCACCTGTAGTGATATGGCATGACTCCTTCTTGTGACAATGATTTTTTAAATATTTTTTTTGTTTCTGGCATTGCAATTTTTTTAAACTTTTGTTATTTATTTATTATTTACTATTTCTATATCCATTTTGCTTTAATAATCTGTGATATAACTTTCTGTTTATTTGCTTGGGTCAATCCAATTCTACCCTTGCCGGCACCCACCCCGGCACCACCTGTGTCATTCACCTGACCCTGATTCATACTGAACCTGTCTGTTTGAAAACAATGATGCATTATTCATAGTCTTGACTGCATCTGGTGCGCCGGCTCACCCTTCAACATTGCACCAACTCGCCTTTACCTGCCAAAGAGAAAGGAAAAGCCAGAAAATCTTCATTATACTGTAAGTAATGGCCTTGATGTCTGGCAAAGAAAAAAAAAATGGTGGGAGCGTTCCTTAATTTAGAAAACTGAATGATAACGTGGTTAAACGTTTCAGTTGTTTCTTTGTGGTTGGTTAAATAAAAATAAGGTATACTATCCCAAAATGCTGTTTGAAATAAGTTTAATGTCCATAATAGGGTATTACAGTATGTTGTTCTCCATCCATAAAAGTTCCTGCTGGAAGCAGTGGGCACCATTTTTTGGTAATTCCAGAAGCTTGTGGAAAGAGCTGAGGCCAACATTAAATTTAAAATCAAACATAACATTAAAATATTTTTTTTCTTGTAACCCTCTTAGTAAGTAAAGAAAACCGAAACTGAAGACTGTGAAGTGTGTGAAGGCCCAATAAAATGTTGTTCTGCCTTGAACCACATGGGGGCGCCAATGTTTTATCAACGATCATAAAAAGCACCGTACTGCACAGTAGGTGATTTATTATTATTATTTTTTTACATCCACCCTCCGGTAACATGAACGCACTAAATATTAAACCAAGAAGGTTTTATAACACAAAATTTACCACTAGACTACTATTCTTTTAAGGATCTAAAATGTGTGAAAAGAAATGCCATCGTCGGCTAGAAAGTATCCAACTATTAAAGTTTGTATCACGGGTTAAAAATGTCATCAGTTGTAACCAGTTTGTAGTTTTTCCTCTGAAATTTGACATTAAACTCTCAAGTCCCTTTAAAATGATGTTAGTTTCTTCTAGGCTGGAACGTGCTGACCTCAAATCACTTTCTGCTTAATCCGCGATGCCATCTATGCTGAAAAACTTTTCAAAGGTGAGACTTTCAGAATGTTTCCTATAATTCTGAGTTCTGAATGAATAACAAAATACGTACAGTAATTCAATACTAATTTCTTTCCCCCAAAATTGCATAGCCGCCTTTCTGACTCCAACGCTGTTAGCTAACGCTAATCTGTCCAGTACGGCTTTGCATTTGGCTTTGACAGTGTTTAATTCTTGCCGTGGAAGATGCAGCCAGTCTAATAATCAAAATAAAAGGGGTGCTAGGGGTGCGAATTGCCTAGTACCTGGAGAATCGATTCGTATCACGATTCGTAGGTCACGATTCGATTCGATACCGATTAATCCCGATATGAATCTCTAAATTGATTATTGCGATTTTTTTTTTTTTAATACTCAAATTTAGAAAATACAAATCAGTAAACTTGTACATGTACGCTGTAAGATTTGTATGAAAATGTATTTATTTATCTGAAAATTCAGGCTTAAAACTGAGCCACTGCATTTAACAAACGGGTTGCAGTCTGTTTCTTGTTTGAACAGCACTGAAATCAAATATTAAGGCTTAATGTTCCATTAATATAACATTCTTCCATGCTTAATGTGTGAATCCTAACCCTAAGTACGACGTTTTGTTGAATATTTCCAGAGTGCATTCAGTCTCAGTTTTGAGCAGATTCAGCCTCATATTTGAGATTCAGTCACCGTCCCTTAATACACGTCTCAATGTCAGCATCTCATTCAACTTCATCATCTTGATTTTTTGGGGGGAAACAACATAGTCATCATCGCTAATGTCATCGTCGCGGGAGCTTCTGGAACTTCTAAGCGTCTGGCCTTCCGTTGTTACCGTCGATCTCACGTGGCAGCGCCGACTGCAAAGCTTGCTGAGACTTGCGTCTTGTCAGACCGAGATCAAGTTCTGCCATCAAAGGCTCGGGAGAATCTTAGGTAAACAGGAGCGTTGTATCCAACCGGAGTCTCGTTCATACTTGCTGTATAATATGGCTTTGTTTTTCTAGCTGTACTCTGTCATTAGCTGCTATTTCGCATCACCTTCTCTGCTGTATGTTGCAGGTGGGAATTCCCTCGGTGCTGTGTACTCTTCAGTTCTTGGGTCCGTAATGTGACATTGGTAGTATAACCATTGGTATGTAGAATTATGTTTGCTATCTTCACTGCTTCATCCTCAGGGTTTAGTTGCTCTGGCACGGATTCATCATCCAACCAATGTTAGGTCCGCTCCCGCTAATATGCAAGCATGGATGAATTAGACCACTGTGTTAGTTAGACCAGCGTTTGTCCCTCTTAACTCATTCACTGCCATTGACGGCTCTAGACGTCAAAAATTCATTTTGAACTATTTATATTAGTTTAAATTTTCCACTTTTGTTAACAAGAGTATGAAAACCTAGAAAAATGTTTATATTGTACATTTAGAACAGATATAAAATTTAGGATTAATCGTGAGTTAACTAGTGAAGTCATGCGATTAATTACAATAAAAAAAATGTAATCACCTGACACCCCTAATTTTTCATCTTTTCTTTTTTTTAAAAAAAATAAATAAATAAAATAATTGTAATTTCTTTCTCTCCAATTTTCATGTGATTAATTACAATTAAAAATGTAATCGCCTGACGCAATTTTTTATTTTTTTTAATTAAAGATTATTAAAAATTAGGGCCGTTGGGCGATTAAAAATTTTGATCTTAATTAATCACATGACTTCCCAAGTTAACTATTTCTATTAGTTTTACGTTTTTCCCACTTTTGTTAACAAGAGTATGAAAATCTAGAAATGTTTTTATTGTATTAGAACAGATATAAAATTTGTGATTAGTCGTGAGTTAACTAATGAAGTCATGCAATTAATTACGATTAAAAATGATAATCACCTGACGCCCCTAATTTTTAATAATCTTTTCTTAAATAAAAAAAAAAGATTAAAAATTGGAGAAAAAAATAATTAAAATGATTTTATTTTTTAAAAAAAGAAAAGATTATGAAAAATTAGGGGTGTCGGGTGATTAATTTTTTTTATTGTAATTAATCGCATGACTTCACTAGTTAACTCACGATTAATCCTAAATTTTATATCTGTTCTAAATGTACAATAAAAAAATTCTAGCTTTTCATACTCTTGTTAACAAAAGTGGGAAAAAAAATGTTAAACTAATAGAAATAGTTCAAATGAATTTTTGACGTCTATAACCGTCATTGGCAGTGAATGAGTTAACTCATTCACATTCTGTCCTGAAGCGCCACTGGTTACAGTATGTCCAGGTATGTGGCCTTCTTTTTTTACATAACCAGACAATGTCTTTTTCTGACCCATTAGCCTCTGTCGGAACCACGTGGATGACGCTAAATTGTGACGGATTAAAACTTACGTCCTAGAATTTAGATGCCGAAAATATGGAATGAGAGTTTAGAAATAAAATCAGGTAACACTGTAGGGCATCTGGCACATCCTTTTACAGCCACATTCCTGCCTGACACACACACACACACACACACACACACACACACACACAAAGCGTCATTGTGTTGAGCTTGAGCTTAGTCATATCACACATACACACATCTGGCCTTGAGCCAAATCTTCCATTGTGTAGCGACAATCTTAATAGCACCTGTGATTCGACGCTGTACAAATATGAGGTATGAACTTCAAAAGGTGAGGGGAGAAAAAGAGGCTTTACGATTATGTGACCTGTGGTCAAATGGGACAAATGATGTGACAAAGCCACTCATTCCGGGACATGTCAATAAAAAAAAGTTACGAGTAATGGCAACCAAAGGGTGAGGGTAAAGGTCATCACTGTTCTCGAATAAAATCTCATTGAATAAAAATGATCGAGGAACAACCCAACGAGTTCTGAAGTCAGGCCAATGATTGCTTGTGTAACACTAACACAGCGGGGTTTAAAAAAGTACGCGCACCCCTGTTCAAGTCACCACGATAAATTACTTAAAATAATATAACTGTTATAAAATATGTATTTGCTTGGTAATTGTTTTTGGGGGGGGGGGAACAACGTAGTAGTTGCATCATCTTAAGCAGGGGATGTGGCCGTGTTAATAATTCATCTTTCACATTCAACTTCATTTTCAAACTTAGTCACTTCTGCGCAAGTTTCTGTTTTACCCAAATTGAGGTCAACGGGGGAGGGGGGGGGGGGGGGGGGAGAGATGTTGTGGTGATATTTATTTTTATTTTGTCTTCAAGAGCATACTCAGTATTGGAGTAATCCAAAAATAATTTTAAAAAGTAAATCAAGTTACATTACTTTAATATTTTGGTACTTGGATTACATTACTAACTACATTTCTTAGCAGGTAACTTGTTACTGTAATGGATTACATTTTAAAAGTAACCTTCCCAACACTGTGTACAGGTTAATAGGCTACTCGGGTTGTGTACGAATCAGTCGGCGTCTTGACTCGAGTAGCAAAGTGTTTGTTGAAAACGAATCAGAATTTTCCCATTCGAGACAGAAAACGTCATAGCATATTGTTGTTAGCGGGGAATGACACGTCCCGTCTCCCTATGTCTGCCATATCTACGTGGGAAGTGCACATGCGTGAAAACTACGTACACGGTTCACCCAGAAACAGTTATGGGAATATTTGGCCAGCTAACACTTCCTTGTTAGCCGGCTACGACTAACGCCTCACTGTTGGCTGGCTAACACCGCTAGCAACGGGAATATTTGGTCTGCTAACCTCGTGTTAGCAGCAAACGAATGGGAGTGCACTTCACGTATCTCAACATGATTTCGACTGACTGTGTTAACCGGAACAACAAACAATTGATTGGAATCAGCCATCTTTGTTGTTTACATTCGCATCATAAGTGCAAGGTAAAATGGCCGCCCCCTGTGATGGCTAAAAAACAGGTTGATTTTTTTGTTTCTAATTTATTTATATTAGACAAACGCAATATTAATCAGAATACTGTGTTTATAGCTGGAGAGCATAATTGTAAAGAACATTTTGTACTTGACTCAGCTAGGTTTTCCAAAATTGCTTTTTGAATGAATCACTTTATATCAAGTATATTTCGCATTTATTGATTGTGTTTGGGTACAACTTATTTAGTATGTAAATTGTAAGTATAAAAGCAGATTGTGAGTGAGTGTGCAGCTTCTTTTATACTCCAAAGCAAACCAATTTTGTGAGTAAAATGTGTCTAGGGAAGAAGTAGTGTGTGTCCACTAACTGGGACAAGAAGGAAAATTCCCCAAATTCTCCTTATGAATGGCGCTAGGTAATTAATCTCCAGCAGGGTTTTAGTCTGTCCTCTGACATATGAGTGACATGCAGTGTGCATGTGTGTACATAAAGGAGGTGTTTGATCGCTCCCCAGCCTCAGGCCTGCTCCATCAAGCCCTCTTCTACTTTTGATGTTTTTTTTTCTTTCTTTCGGCCTTTTCTGTCCATGTTCTTCTGTCACTGCCACATGCTGTGCTCGGTGTCCCATTAATCTTTTGTACTATGTGTTCCTTTATGCTGTAAAATGGATCATACAGTGAATGTCAAGTTGGACCTTAGAGAACGTTGATATACGGTGTAGCACATATAAATACAGTGATACCTCGGAGTTTGAACACAATTTGTTCCTGTGAAGTGTTCAAAGTCTGAATTGTTCAACCTCTGATTTTTTTCCCCCCATAGGAAATAAAGTAAATGCAATTAATCTGTTCCCAAGCTCCAAAAACCGAAAATTCCTATTTTAATTTCTATTTATGTAAAAAAAAAAACATGTACACCCTGTACAGTATTTAAACAATAAAAAAGACCTTATCTTTTTTGTTGTGGTGTGATGGCATCAGTGGATGATAAATGCTATGTTAACGAATGCATGCTTTAGTTCAGTGCTGAGTTAGTGTATTTTACATTGCGCATATTGTTAGACTACTGTTTAGCATCAGGCACGTTGTTGAACAGCTAAGGGGGGTCCTTGTGCCAATATTTACGGAAGTAGTTACAACGGCGCGATAAACTCCTTCCTAAATCCATAATGGTTCATAGCGCTGTACGTTTTTCTTTTCTGCCACCGGCACTGTTGTCTTTCTTCGGGCCAATGTCGAAGAAAATTGTCGTTGAAAAATCCAAATGCGCTCGCGAATGTACGGAGCACCTCCGGGAGTATTCACCCGCTCTGACTAGAAATGAGCAGCGCTTCGTCTCCACTGCCGCACGTGAGCATTCGGCATCGCTCGGCTTCACTCGGCTACCCGATCAAGGTACGTTCGGCTTTGCTTGGTTGGCTCGGATGTTCAAAATCCGAGAATGAGGTCAAACTCTGAGGCATTTTTAACTTAGATTTTTTGTCCGATTTGTACGAGTTCAGAAACGTTCGAACTCAGAGGTTCCATTGTATTATTTTGATGTGTTGTGTCAGATTTGGGATATTGTACAGTAAGTATTATACAACACGTATGAATTGTTACGTCTCTGTTCAGTTGCGTTTTTTTCCTCCGTGTTTCAGTACTTGGTGCGCTTGTTGGGTGGGTGCCTTAGTGAGACACCTGTTGTTGATCAGTAACTTTTTACGGGCTGCGGCAATTTCCTAATGTCAGACTATTTCATTGACTTGTCTCCATTTCTACCATTTATTTTCTCACTAGTGGATTCCTTGTCCAGTGTGCTTACTGTAGGTACAGTACATTTATAAACGTGTTTTTGTGTGTGTTTATTTTGTAGTCTGCGTTGGGATGCAGTTTCACGGCATAGCTGACAATAACGAAGAGAAGGATTTCTTGTGGATCTTTCCATCTGGGTTGAGTCTATAATTTTGTATTCATCAAAATGTTTGGATGATTTCAAGTCATTTATGATTTTTTTCCTGTCTTAACTCCTATAATCATGGTTGTTGTAATTCTGCTCTAATAATTACACGGTAATTATGTTAATACGAGAACATACAATTATGATGCATGATTGGTTCCTGCAAATGAAATCTCAGTCAACTGAGATTGTGTGTGTGTGTGTGTGTGTACGTTTTCGGGTCGAGAGGGAAGTGAACCACATTGATGACAACCCCGCTTATGTAAAGTGCCGCAGAGTATTTATAGAGTCAGTTGGCTTTCGGAGGGCCTGCATATAGGGAACGTTCACAAACCACCTTTCACAATGTGCGTCTGTTTTACATCAATTAAATAATCACAACAAGACTAATTTAAAGAGCCTGTAGAATAACTGGTTGCCCAAATATGTCACTGGGCTGAAGTTCTTATATATAGTGAGGTAGGGGCCACTCATCCCAGGGACCCAAGTGCAATAGACGTCAAAAATTCATTTGAACTATTTCTATTAGTTTAACAATTTTTTCCACTTTTGTTAACAAGAGTATGAAAACCTAGGGAAAAAAATATCGTACATTTAGACCAGATATAAAATTTGTGATTAATCGTGAAGTCAAGTGATTAATTGCAATTAAAAAATGTAATTGCCTGACGCCCTAATTTTTAATAATCTTTTCTTTTTTTAAATAATCTTTTTTCAAAAAAAAGAAAAGATTATAAAAAATTTGGTCGTCAGGCGATTCAAAGTTTTAATTGTAATTAATCGCATGACTTCAATAGTTAACTCATGATTAATCAAACATTTTATATCTACAGTAAAAACTTGTTTTTATGTTTTCATACTCTTGTTAACAAAGTGGAAAAATGTTGAACTAATAGAAATAGTTCAAATTAATTTTTGACGTCTATAGCCGTCAATGGCAGTGAATGAGTTAAAAAAAATAATAATCTCACAGCACTCCATCAAACAAAAATGACATAGAAAGTGGACACAAATGTTAATATTTCTAACTTTTACCACCTAGTTAGTAGAATGGTAATAGTTCTGAAAAATATGAACAACAACTGTCATTCCTTTATCGTTTTTTTTTTTAACTAAAATTGTTTAAAAATATTTCTTTGTTGGTTTCAAGTCAAGTTTCTAATTTATATTTATGATAAAAATGTATTTAACCTCATGTAAATTACATTTATAGCGAAGCACCAAATGTACATTTTTCATTTCCATCTCCAAAGGATTTTTGGAGTGTTTGTTTTGCGCATGCGTAGTACGTCAAACTTCTGGCGCAAAAATTCCCTCACCGCCTCTAATTGGATTTGAAGGAGCTTGACAATATTGGTGAGAAAAAAAAAAACTCAACAGTTTGGTAACCTTGTGCTTAGTTTCGTCATTTTTGTTTTTAACCGTGTCACTGTCCGTCATTTTCAGCAACGACGTCCGCTCACCGCCAGATAAGGCAGGCAGTAAAATGCCATCAAATGTTGCTAAATAGCGGCGGCAGAAGCTTTTACCTTGTGGGAAACTTTAACGAGTGTCGGTACAGTATGTGAGGCCCGACCCGCTATTTGCTTGCAACTGTGTGTGATTCTGCGTGCAGATGCAATCGCGATAAATCATGTGACCTGGGATTGACTCTAAACAGCAAAAGTTGGTAAAGCTTCACACGCATACTGTATACACGACATTAACACGAAGGCATCTGCTTCTGTATACATTCCACATAACATGTACGCAAAGACTGACATGATTGGCCGGGGCTGTGTTTAGTCTTGCTTTTGAAATGTTTTGATCCTTGACCTGCTCCAGTTGGGATGTTGTCTAGTAAGTAAGCGAACCCTCCCAAACGCTTTTTTTTGGCCTGCGCAGCACATAGACGGCGTTTGACAGCCCGAACATTTGGAGGCTTCGTTATGGCTTTTTTCACGTGCAGGAAGTCGGGCTGTCAAACATGTCAATACACAGTTTGAGTTTTCAACATTAACATCGAAATCAATAGCAAATCAGCCCTGTTTGAGCTTGTAGCCAGTTGCTATCGATAAAAAGCGTCCTAATTAGAGCGCGCATGCTGTGGGTGCACATTTCGGCAAAACACGCATGGAAATTAGTATGTAGAAATGTGTAATTTTGTGGCTTTTATATTTCCACTGCTCACAGTTTTTTATTTATTTCTCACTCAGGTCAGGTGCTCTCCCGGTGTTTCACAACAACATATATGATATTGTTGTAAAAGTATTAGTCCCAGAATTAGAAAACAGAATCACTTAAATTAATAACAGTACAATAATCTGAAACCATATTTTTTTTCCTTTCAGCCGGTGCCTGATATCTTGAGAGTACTGTTTAGACTGCTAACACATTTACTGTAAGAGACGATGCCGCGCCGTTGTTGCCAAGACAACCTCCTAGTCCTCATTTTACACGGTGGAAAGCTTTTCTAAATTCCGAATCCTAAAGATGCACTTTGTAACAATTCGCACAAAAATATCTTTACCAAAGCCTTTTGATTTGACCATTTATGATAATTAGTAGATTGACACCTTAGCTGTTCATAATGGAAACTCCTGCAAGTCCTGGACTGGATTCGGGTTCGAATTCGAATGTGACGTCGTACGAGCGTTGTGTATGTGAAGAAGAGAAAGTGCAGTTTCATTTTTTGGACACAGGTGGCAGTAGTGAAATTAAATATTCTGCGTTCAGTAGCTTTAAGTACTGTTTTAGTATATGTTCAACAAATACAGGACAACAAATTCCCGGGTTGAATTTCGGGCACAGTATGTCTGGTGTTATGTATGTAAAAAAAAAAAAATTGCCTGTTTACTGCGTCTATATACACAAGTTTAAAAAGAATGTTATTTTTTGTCAAGAATTGCAGTCTTCTTATGTAAAAAAAAAAACAGTGTCTGATTTTGTCCGGAATGCAAGCATACATACAGAGACGGACAAAACACCAACACTGTCTTGTCCCCCTTTCACTCTTCTTATAGCGTTTAGTGTGTCACTGGATGCAACACGTCAAAAAAAAAAAAAAAGCCTCCTGAGTCTCCAGGACGAACACAATGACGTTGGAAAGACAACTTGTCCGTCCCCCTTTTTCTGTCTTTCTGCACAAAATATAACCAGAGATTACACGCAAATGCCACAAACTTTTCATAGTGCCACCAAAGACCTTTTTTGATTTTTATGATTATGCAAATGACCCTAATGTTGAGGTCTGCTAATGCTGTAAAAAGTCATATAATCTGCGTAATCAGTCTTAACTCATTTACTGCCATAAATTCATAAAAAAAATTAGGGGCAAGAGGCGATTAATTTTTTTAATTGTAATTAATCGCATGACTTCACTAATTAACTCGCGATTAATCACAAATTTCATATCTGAAAATTCTAGCTTTTCATACTCTTGTTAACAAAAGTGGAAAAAGTGTTAAACTAATAGAAATAGGTCAAATGAATTTTTGACGTTTATAGCCGTCAATGGCCGTGAATGAGTTAAACGTAAATACAGAAAATTCCTTTTCCTGTTTTTTACCTTACATAAACCCCCGACTCGGTAACTATAACGAGTGAGATCAGTTGAGTTTTCCCACGGGCTGCCCTCCACAGGAGGCCTGCCATCGCTTCACCCGGCGAGAGTGCCGAGCACTTGTTTTGCACACATCAAGTCTCTGAGGTACTCGCACTCTCTTATCTGTTTGTGTCAAAGGCAAAAAAAATAGAGCCGCCTTTTTAAAACGGTGTGTCAAGTCGACTGTTGACGTGATGTCAGAGGCCCATTCGAGACATAACCTCCGAGTCGCTGTTGGCTCACTTGGCCGCCTCCCGTTTCCTGTTTCCAAAAATCCGTGCGTTGGTGGGCGGCGAGGTTCCTCGTGCTGACAAATGCTTTCCTCCACCAATCTGCTCTGAACTGATGAAAATAATGAAGATGTTGGATGTGACTTTTGCTTGTGATGTTGATCATGATTGTGTTTGTTCTTCAAATGAGTTGTAACAAAAATATTGTTTTCACCTCAGGTGGTCTTGCTACAGCAGTGTCACCGTTGATAAGGACCAGACGCTATTTTGGGGGCCCCTTAAAGTTTAAAACATGTAACATGGAGAAATGGCTCCCATTCTCTGTCATTTCTCCATTGATGAATGTGCATCACGATTTCATCTACCCTCAACTCATTCCTCTTTACTTGAACAATTCTACGCTGGCTAATGGAGTTAAATTAAGCCTTTTGCGATTAGCTTGACAACATGCCAGCGTGAATTCATTGTTAGATTCTTGAGCTTCCTTTCTGTTTCGGGACGAAAACAAAACACTATATTGACAACTTCATAACTTGATTGTACATTTGTTTTATGTGGCTGATGTGCATCTTATTAACTCATTCACTGCCATTGACGACTATAGACGTCAAAAACTCATGTGAACTATTTCTATTCATTTAACATTTTTTTCATTTCGTTTTAAATGAAAACCTAGATTTTTTATTTAGAACAGATTAATGTGATTAATGAGTTAACTAATGAATTCATGTGATTGATTACGATAAAAAAAAAATTAATCGCCTGACGCCCCTAATTTTTAGCAATCTTTTTTTTTTTTAAATCACGCCAGGCGATTACATTTTTTAATTGTAATTAATCGCATGACTTCAATAGTTAACTCTTTGACTGCCAGACGTTTTCAGAAAAGGGATGCCGTGGGTGCCAGCCGATTTTAAGCATTTTGACTGATCTTTCAAGGTCCATAGAAAATTATGTGTTTGGACTATGGAAACACACATACTGCCAAAACAAGATTGGACTCTCATCTTCCATCAGAAAAAAAAAGTTTGTTTCTACCTTATTCCGTTTTTGAGTAATCAACAATAGAAAATGGTTAGTTTCACCTGTTTTGAAAAAAAACGTCTTTTAACGTCTTTGGCACTCCTCCATAGGATTTTACGAAACGTTATTTAACGTTTTTGGCAGTCAAAGAGTTAACTCACGATTAATCACAAATTTTATATCTGTTCTAAATGTACAATAAAAACATTTTTCTAGGTTTTCATACTCTTGTTAACAAAAGTGGAATTTTTTTTTTTTAACTAATTGAAATAGTTCAAATGAATTTTTGAGGCTTATGGATGGGGAAATCCATTAATCGTTATCGTATGATAACAGTCGTAACCTCCTGATCTGATCGTTCCTCATTCCTGCCTGTAAACAATAAACTTCCCTGTACAACGTAACACGCCAATTAAATTGGGATTCATCACGACCAACTGAAGGAATCGCATGCCTTCTTGCAGAAGGCAAAATAATATTTGGATGAAAGAATGATGACGTATGACTTTGTGTATTTGTGCACCTTAATGATGGTAGTCATTAAGTCGGAATGGCACCGTCCAGCATATATCTGTGAAGGTGCCCCCCCGCCCCTCCCCGAAGCACTACTCGTCCCTAATAGCTTATTCCCACATTGCTGTCCTTCCCATAATGCACGTCGCCTTTAGTCCCTGTCGCACTCATCCGTCTGCAGCCGTCCAGTTCTTCATTGTGATGTTGCAGCAGATGGAAGCCCTTTCAGGGCCATCAGCTGGGGCTTTTTTTTTTTTTATCCCCCACTCATCCCCGGGCCCAAGAAGACATTAGTCATGCCTCTCGGCAACACGAACACAAGCGGGCTAATTGGAAACAGATCACACACACACTGGCACTTGTGATGAAATTTACACGCACAATCACGCACATGCAGGCCAGCGAGCCCACATGCAGGCCATTCCACCTTCACGCACAAACACAATATCGCACACTTAATTAATCAGACCCTCGCACTCGCGCACTCTCACACAATGTCTTGCGAACACTCGCTCTCTTGTCTTTCAGAGGCCCCTCCATACCCCAAAGGAATTACCTCAGGGTGGGGGGGGGGGGTGGAAGGGGGTCAGTTTATTGTTTCTTATCAAGAGCATGGGAAATGATGGACTCAACAGACGGGTAATGACAGTGAGAGAGAGAAAGAGCGAGGAGGTCTTTTGCTCATGCTAAAAAACGTTGTGTGAAGTTGGTCTCGCGTGAATGAATTATGGCTACGAGCAGAGTACACGCGCTCCTTTAATCACACAACTCACGGTTTACTAGCTCGGTGTGGAAATAAGACGTACCTGTTTTTTTTTTTTCTTGCGAAATTACGGAATGGTTCTGGTGATTGTAGACCAGATAAACGTTTTACATTTAGAGGTGGAGAACCAAATTATAGTGATGGAATTTGATAGTTAATTATTAAAAAAAAATAATAATAATTTTTATTTTTTAAAGTACATTACTTAAATTTTGTGTCAAATTTAAAATCATGAAATCAGGCGGCCTCGTTTATCGAGGGCTTAGAACAGGTTCTAAATTCATTCGTATGACAAATTTAGAATGTAGGTATTTTTAGAGCATTTATTTATTTGCACCGGGAGTGATAATATAAAATATGTATTAAATATAGGCTACTAATATACTTTTAATGTTCTAGGCCACTACTCCGGGCTGACGTATGTCGCAAAGTAACAAAATTAATTTGGGGTGTTCTGTCCTGTTTAGCTGTGTGTGTGTGTGTGTGCAACATTATTCATGTTTATAATTTTCTCTACATACACTTATTAAATTGTTAAATATTTTGCTGCCCTGCACTTTTAACACCTTTCCATCCAGACTTCTGTAAAAAAGTGTACCAGATCACCCAAGCATTTATTTGAGATGCGTCTTGGCTACGTCACTTTTAGGTTAGCTTAGCAATTAGCATGGCGTCTCCGTCTTCTGTTAATTACTACTTGTCATTTCTTCGTGCCAGCAATACTTGTTGAGCTGATTACTGATTTACGAGTGAGTCTGCAACATGTGTAGCCGGCTGAAGCTTCGTTGCTAGCTCGATGTTGTGGGCTAAGTAGCACCCGTGAATAGGTGACATAAGCGCCTTTTGGCACGTTATGTTGCATACGTACACTTGTTGGAAAAACTTAAAAAGCTGCGATTCTCTGTTTTACTGTTTAATGTGTTGTAAGGCGCAAATGACTTGTTTTGACTCACAAACCGCGATGCGAAACTGCTCATTTCGAGCTTCTTAATTTTCATCAAAATGTTGGATTGGTTGCCTAGATGCTGATGTTGGCATTCTTTGCACTCTAAAAACAGTTGGGTCAAAAGTGACTAAATTATGGATCAAAAATGGACCAATCCACTTAATGGGTCAATTTGACCCAACTTTCTGGGTTGTCATGTTGTTTTTTGACCCAAGTAAAGGATCTGACCAATATATTGTTGTTTTAAGCTAAAAGACCAATTTCTTGACTCAAAGTTGGGTCAAATTAACCCAAGTAGAGGATTGGTCCATTTTTGACCCAACAGTTTTTAGAGTGTGTGTTCGAGTAAAATGAAAGGAGAGTGAGACACATCAATCATCAGATTATTCCTATCATTGTTTACTTCTTGTTGCTGTCCCATGTTGACGCTCGTCTAATCTGCTTCCTGAATTTAGCATTTTGGCATGTGGGTGGTTAAAGGTGTTCAATGTAAACAGAGATGTCATATAAAGGTCAGGTGAAATGCGCATGTGCAATAAATGCTGTAAAACAAAATAGGAAACTGGCACTTTGACTTGCAGCATAAAACCAGCCTAAGAAATGGGTTAGCTTTTCTGGACTACTGAAATAGTTGGTACAGCACCACCATATATTTGATATGAAAAAGCCACTGACTCTGTATTAGTTATTCAGTGCATGAATAAGAAACATGACACCTCAAGTCTGCCAAGGTGACATCCACATCGTCTGCCTGCCTTCCACATTGTGTGCGCCTCCCTCTCTTTTGCTGTCAGAAGAGAACGTCACGGAACTGCAGAAGTAAGTTTGCGCCAATTAAGCGATGTCCCGGAGCGCACCCGACTAACGGCTAATTTGTGTACGCTGACACGCGGCTTGGTACCGGCGGAAGCGCGGGCGGAGGCGGGCGAAGCTACCGATTCTACAGATGAGTCGAGTCAGCAGCAGAGCCGAGGCAGCGTTGATGGACAGCGGCTGATTGGGGGAAGGCCGGGGCAGCTTGAGTTTGCTCGGATGCCCCAAGGCTTTGTCAAGGTACAAGCGCACCCCCCACCCCCGACCATGACTTATTTATTCATTCTTGCCGGGTGATGTGTTGACAGCTCGGGGCTCCACATAGCAGTGATGAACAGGATATTGTTTTTGAGAGCTGTTACAGGAACGAAATGCTCCACGCTCGACTGGTTCAAGCCTTCGTGCTGAAGATTGGCCAACAAATGACATTTGTGAGGGTAGAGGTGGAGGCACGGGTTGTTCATAGACTAGTCACTTCTGACAGTTCAACTGGAGAGTTTATGGCCTCATGGCAGAAAAGTGAGTCGAAACACTATAAGATACTTGCAATTAATTTGGTCCAAAATACATTGTAGATGATTCTAATGATTGTGAAAGGCTGTTCTTTATGGCACGCTCTACATGGAGCTAGATCAACAATTTGTGGTTATTTTATTTGATCTAATCCTGTTCCATGGTGTAAATTGAGTAAAAAATTAGTTTATTTTTTATTTTTTACTCGTGTTCTTCAATTCCCGGTTATTTAAACCACTTGTTAACCGCTAACCACCGTTTAAATTCATAACGCGCCATTGGCTAACTGACCGTTAAAAATGTGTTGTTCAAAACATAACGACACGGTCAAAGTTAACCAACCGTGTGGTTAATGTCACTGGTTAGCACCAATCACTGATCTGAAGTTATGACTGGATAGCCGATAGCCGGTCCATCTGGCTCCTCCCATCTCGCGAGCAGACTACTGTATAAAGCTATACGGTACACGTACAGATGAGACATATGCAGCTCGTAGGCAGGTTTGTGGTGGGGTTGTCACACTTTTTTTAACAAGTAAAAAAAAAAAAAATTAACAAGTGGATGGTATGTGCTGCTTTGAAGACCCCGTTTCTTTTATCGCTCAGTTCCTTAGACCGCAATAGTAGATTTGGCAGAGGAATCTTTTGTTGAATTACAGTTATAATTATTTAATAAAAAATATACAGACGCTCCCCAACTTACGAACGAGTTACGTTCCGAGCGATCGTTCGTAAGGTGAATTTGTTCGTAAGTTGCTTCAGTGCTATATTTTGTATTTTAATTTATGTTTAAAGAGAATACGTACAGTACTGTACTACGTATGTTAGAGAGAGAGAGCGAGAGACCTACACAGTATGTACATGTACGTAATAAGATAAATAAAATGAAGTTTAACTTACTTTTGGAAGATGTACTCGATGCTTAAGGATTTGATGGAGGAGGAGGAGGAAGAGGAGGATTTTATATCATGAGAGGTTCTTCGTCGTCGCTGGAATGGGCTTCAAAAGTTACTTCCTCCTCCGTAACTTCAATGTAGGAAGAAGTTGAGGGTCGCGGAGAAGAAGATGAGGGTTGATGAGTATCTTCCTTGGAGGATTTACTAGAAACTGGCCGAAAGAAGCGATCTAACGACGATTGCACAGTTTTCTTCTTTTTTCATCATAAATGATGCGGTAGCACTGTATGGCATCATTCAATTGATTTGCAACCTTTGTGCAACGTTCAATATTTGGGTCTTGCTGCTCGAAGAGTGCGATGGCTTTATCTATGAGCGACAGGCGTTTCTTCTTCTTCCTCCTCCTCGACACGTTGCTGAGCCTCCAATGCTGGGTGAGCTCTCACAGCACCAAGCGTCGGTATTAGCGGCGGAAAGAAGCACTACAGTACTCGGAAAAAGGCGCGCAATAAAAAATCTAACTTACAGCATGTCTTTCCGAACATTTTTTGACATGCGCGCATGCGCGTAGACATGTTCGTATGTACCGTTGTTCGTAACTCGAATGTTCGTAAGTAGGGGAGCGTCTGTACAAGTTTCCTCCTGTAAACAGCATTAAGCATATCATTTATACATGTATTTAAACATCATATGTCATGCTGTTTCTAAAAAGTACTGTTTCAAATGTTCTCCAATTTCGATACTCTCGTTTCTTGGGAGGAGCAATATGGCGGCCTCGCAACTTCAAAAGTCTTGGCCTATCGGCTATCCAGTCATATATTCAGATCAGTGGCACCAATACATCCCACAATTCCTCGCTTACTTCCGGTTTTACCGAACGATCCCGAGCACTCATCCATAACCCTTAACTGGGTTTCCGACCGCAGAATAATCCATGAATATATTAGTTTATGAATCTGTCTCTTCCCCACAGTTACAACTGAATTGAGCTTTGACGTTTTTTGTTTGTTTGTTTTTACACGTTTGACTTTGGGGCAGATCAATCTTAACTCTCCCTAACTAGCCAATCAGAAATTTTCCTGTAGGTTCAGGAAGAAAATGTTACGATTTGGAGAGGACAGAGAAAAGAAGTGTCATGATGGCGGCGGCCATTTGCCCAAAAAAGTGGACAAAGGACGCATATCGCCTCGGGTAAACGCTAACATAGAAGCAAGGTCATTTTTGGGAGTAAAATAAAAGTCAACCTGATAATAAACAGAAAACATGACATAGCCACAAATGGGGAGCAAAAATGTTATTTATCTATAGACTGTATTGCGATGGCACCGGAGGAGAGAGTTGTGAAACTGATTATTTGTCAATGCCAAACCAAAAAGCTGCAGCACACAGTTGATCATACTAAATGAACAAATCAAATTGCTTTCTGCTTGAATCTCATATCTCTTACTTTCCCCTCAAAAATGCACTATTTTTCTTCATTTATTTTGAACTTCTAGAAACCTTTAAATGTGGACCGTCCAACTGTTCAATGTTTTAGCTTTTTTATTTATTTTGCACAATTTCTCTTCTTGGACAAAAAGCTAAACGGCAAAAATTCACAACAGGTGTTTTATTCATGGCTCGAGCGATACATTCCCCAAAAACGTCCGCTTCTATTTCTGTGACTCTCCCAGTCTGTATATTTCTGTTGCAACCCAACCCACTGATGACAATCTGGTACTGTAAAGTGGCCACGACATCTCCGAGAACATGCACTTTGAAGCCTCTCAATGGTGAGATCAATTGTTCCAAATGGGATAATCAAGTTTATCCTAACAGAATAAGGAAATATATATATCCTGATTAGAGAAGCTCAAATTTTGGCAATTATAATAGCTGTCTGCGCACATTCAGAAGTTTACAAAAGGTCAAATTAGGTTCATCTGGTTCATCCTGAAATTGTCGTGAGGCTCAGTAGGCAAAAGTTAAGAAAAATAAAGTATAATTTTTTTTCTTTTTTTTTTCTTTTTTTCTTTTATTTTTTTTTTTCTGGAGAGCTCAGTATTGTTCATTCGGTAATTTTACCGATTTGACATGTCATCATCATTGCGCTCCTTTTTTTTATTTTTATTTTTATTATATATATATATTTTTTTGTATTTTTATTTTTTTTTTGTATGTGGGTGAATATGTGTATGTGCGTGCGTTCACCTAAAAAAAGTATAATCCTGACATTGTGAATTTTGGTATTGGGACGTTTTAACATAGAACTGAACCGCTCATACAATACTCCCCCACGCTGCTTGTGCTGTAATGTTACCAGGGTAACAAACACAAAGGCACATCAAGGCTTGATGTTGCCCTTGCACAAATGCCAATACCGCCGGCCTGAGTGCACACACAGTGACAGAGCTGTGCTGACCTTGCCCACAGTTGGAGTTCCTCCAAAAGCGGCTGCTGGAGGTGTTGAAGCCTCCAAGCAGAGCAGCAAGGTAGAGGACAGGCACTTTTCATTCCTGCAACCCCAAGTCACGCTCATCACACTTTACACAGTTGCTGTGTAGATAGTATTCACATGACGTCATGTGCCCCACATTGGGTGACGTTCACGGGTCCACGGAATGTCCAATGGGCACGGACAAAGAAGTGTCCAGAATAGAAAAGGCAAATCGAAAGGATTTCCATCCGACAAAGTCTACCAAAGTGTGTTCTGACCATTTTTGATTAAGGTGTCATTGTAAGAGGGTAAAAATGCTTTTACCATAATTTAGCCGTGGCTAGTTCTGGCTAAAAATAGATTTGGTGGTCAAAATGTTCGATTCTAAATAACCCTCCTTAGGGTCTCTTATTTTCCTTTCCCAGCAGCCCCAAAAATGGAAATTGTTGTTAAAGTGTACGGAAATAAGTAATGAATCAACAATGTTGTTGTTGTCGTTCTAGCATGCTAGCGCTAGTAGCTAGCGCGGTCGGGAAATTCGCTAACTTAGTTTAACTCTTTGACTGCCAAAAACGTTAAATAACGTTTAGTAAAATCCTATGGAGGAGTGCCAAAGACGTTAAGACGTTTGTTTCAAAACAGAGGTGAAACTAACCATTTTCTATTGTTGATTACTGAAAAATGGAATAAGGTAGAAACAAACTTTTTTTTTCTAATGAAAGATGAGAGTCCAATCTTTCATTTGGTAGTATGTGTGTTTCCATAGTCCAAACACAAAATTTTCTGTGGACCTTGAAAGATCAGTCAAAATGCTTAAATCGGCTGGCACTGGCGACATTCCGTTTCTGAAAACGTCTGGCAGTCAAAGAGTTAAAAATAACCCGAGATTCTTCGCCGCAAATTCATAATGATAAAAATGCACATAGCAACCAATAAAAGCCAAAAGTACAGAAGACGCAAGAATGTCCTCGTTTTGGGATCGAGTCATCCGACCTCAGAGCATACGTGATGTTACCATGTAGTCCGATCCGGGCAGTAACACCGGCAAATATTTGTAATCCCGCCGTGGACACTACAGGTGCATTTGTTACTGTTGCCACTCCATGACTTGACACACGGACTGTGTTAATGCTTCCATACCGGCCCCTAAAACAAATAGTCACAGCGTGTGAGAGGAAGTGCCAACCCTCAACCAAAGCGCCGTTTACCTGCTGAGTCCCAATTAAAATTCCTGTCATATGCGAGGCTTTCTTGAGTTGAAAACGGCGCAACGGAGGAAGGGGAGTCTCGTTATTTTAAATGATGAAGTCTAAATGTTTAGGACATGCTTTTTAGTCTTGGAGGTGAAATCAGCCCGGTTTGACGTTACTGACAGAAACACATTTCAGTGATTTATACGGACGTGGTTCATGGGTTCCACATGTACCATTGAAAGCACAGCGCTCTAATGAACAGTATCTTATAAGTGCTTTCCATTTTACATGCCCTGAATTTCCCTTCGGGGACTAATAAATTCTTATTGTATCTTACCTCCATGTCGAACAGTAAAAACATTACAATCCCTCACCCTCAGCAAAACGCTTCTCACACAGGCTGGAGAACGTTATAAAAGTACTTAATTTGTCCTCCACTTCTGTTTACCGGTGTCATGAAGTTTGCGGTGAACTTTTGAGTCTGACTTTGCTCTTTCGTTCTCCTTCTTTGCTGTGTTGCTCTTTGTCAGCATGTCGGAATAATGAGGGCAAGAGAGATGGCGAGTTTGGTCCGTCGCGGGGACAGCTTGCTCAGTGGATCGATGAATATTCAGTCCAGCATATGGGCATTAAGATCTGCATGCACTTAAAGGCGCTAATTAAGATGCTTGGTTAGTGGGGCGGGGGTTCTGTGGTTCATGTCAAAGACGGTCTTGAGCTTAGTTAGTAGAGTTTCTTGTTCTGGCTTGACGGCAGGATGTATTTAAATGTGGAATAATAACCTTGTTTATTTTATTCATTTATTATGACATATTTTCACAGCAAACCATTTACTCCATATACGAATTGTAAAAAAAAAAAAAAAAAAAAAAAAAGAAAGTCGACAGAAGCTTATAAGTAAACTAAGTGTTGGTGATGTCTAAGGACAACAAACCAAAAGGAAAACAATTACAAACTTGTATTTGGGAGGGAGTTAGAATATCACATGAGCTTAGAGTATGTTTATAAAAGTTACTGTTACATTAAAATTCAGTGAAGTCTGCCAATCCTGACAGCTACTTTATTTTAGCCGTTCTTTACAATCAATATTATTGGGAATATACTGTGCGATTACTCACCAATGGACGAACAGCTATGAGAAAATGGCAGTTGTTTGTTTACATTCAACCTTCAGCTGCGGCAGGCAATTTAACACGTGACGTCATGCATGCTGTGAACGCGAGTTTACAATTTCACTGCCTCGGCTCTATCAAGCTCAAGTTGACCCACTAACTACTTCACACTCACGCACAACATGTAGAGTTGCACAGTGCAACGATAGAATGTAGCTTTCACTTTCACTTTTAACTTTCCTTTCTTTTCTTTGGTCCTTCCTCAGGTCTCCTGACGGCCTCACGACTCTGGCTGGAAGTGTTCGGTTTAGGTGAACGGTATGGGATTTTTTTTAATAGGTTTTAGGTGAACTAATGAATACGCACGCACACACACGCACGCACACACGCACGAACACATACTCACCACAAAAAATATCTATATATATAAATATAAAAAAATAAAGGAGAGCAATGATGATGACATGTCAAATCGGTAAAAATACCGAATGAACAATACTGAGCTCTCCAAGAAAAAAAAAGAGAAAAAAAAAAAGAATATAGCTTTAAACTTCCTGTATGCCAATGTGACGGGAGCATAAAGTTGTTGTCTTCTCTCTCTCTCCTCTGGGGAATCCGCAACTTTATACACCAAGTCAGAGTTAAAAACTCCCCACACGGCAAAGTGGCACCTTTAGGATGATCACTGATGCACAGCATTCAAAATCCACTTCTTGCCAGAGCAGCAAATATAACTGCAGTTATTATTATGCGCTCCTCAACAATGATTTAGATGGCGTTGTTATCCAAAAAGTCAAATTGTAAAAGTTGAAGATTCATTGTGATGCAAATACTTTCAGGATTGGACTGTATGAG
Source organism: Vanacampus margaritifer (assembly GCF_051991255.1). Taxonomy (NCBI): domain Eukaryota; kingdom Metazoa; phylum Chordata; class Actinopteri; order Syngnathiformes; family Syngnathidae; genus Vanacampus; species Vanacampus margaritifer. The sequence goes on along the minus strand of NC_135435.1, from coordinate 28,835,115 downwards.
AAATCTTGCCACACTTTTCACAGTGTTTTACTGTGAAAAACAGAACGGCCCGATAACCGAATGTTTGACTGCAGCACAATTTAAACATGATACGATAAGGACGCACAATAAGTTCCTTAGTTCATCGTAGTTCAAAGATTCACAAACATTTTCCTTCATGTGACATTTAGCCTATATTAAGGATGACGTCATTTATATCTATTGAAAGATTGAAGTTTGTTTTTCTCAAGTGAAGCTCAACGTCTCCAGAGTCCCATCTGGTTCCACCACGCCCCTTTTGATGTGGAAATGCTCTTTCCAAACCCATGTTTACTTCATTAGTTGATTACTATGCTTATGGCAGCACTTGCCACACATAAGTGACACAGCAAGTTGTCAGTTTTTCCGTTAAGCCTTCTAATTAAAAGAGGAAAGATGTTTTGCAGTATAAAACCTGAATAAAAGGCTTGGTTGTCAATAAACAAATGTTTCAATTAATGTTACAAAGCAACAATTTAGTTGAAATTCACAATCATGTCTGCACATTGGCCTGCTGATTTGATCATGGCAAGAAACTTGCTGTACAAAAAAAAAAAAAAAAAAAAGTAAATCTTGTTCCTTGGGATCTTTAGACAAAGGCATGCCATTATATGTTATTAAAATACTTGGGAACTGTTTCAAATTATGGTAAAAAAAAAACAAAAACAAATAAATGCATGTCTTCTATCATTAATGGCAACTTTTCCAAATTCTTCTGATGAAAATGTCAATATTTTATGATCCAATTTATAATTCCCAATACAAAAATTGACCATATGATCTTAAGGTCACCTGGACCGGCGACCACACAACGGACAAACATAACTAAAACTGCAGAAAAGGAATCCATTCAATCAATATCAAATCTAACTTAAATGTACTTTCCCTGATAGCAATGACAACTTGCAGCCGTTATGAATTCGACATAAATCAGTCCATTTATTTTTATATTGTTTTGGAACTGAGGCCCCTTAATTTCCTTGTCGTCAGTCAAGGTTTGATAACATGTCATTATTTAGCCATTAGCAATCTGTCCTCAAGTTCCTCTCTCCTTTTCTCTGCATGCCAGTAGAAGCTAAAATTACAATTTCACCACCAAGTGGCTTCTTTTAAAGTTAATATCACCCCTCATTAATAATAAAGGCTTCTATTTGATTGAGTCACACACAGACAGACACATTTCAATACTTTGAATATTTAAAAGACAGTGTGTATTATTTAGCACCATCTAGTGGTAAAGTAATAATTCATTCATTTTAAAACCCCAATCTAAATTTCAATAATATGCAAAGAAAATGCTGTATGTTCTATCACATCAATAAATAATAAAAAAAAATATATATATAATATCATAGGTCTAATAATCACTAAATATTGATCGTGCCGCGCCTTCCAGGAGGCTGACATGTTTCACCGCCACCTTTCTGCTACGGATAACCGAAGGGGAAGAACTTCGCGAACGTAGTTAGCCTCTGGTGGTGCCTGCAGCTCGCGTCGGACCCGATGGTCGACCGCCGCTTACCTCCCACAGGTGGTCTTTGCTGAATCGCGTGATTTGGGCTCCCGCCGCTCATCTCCCTCTGCTTTTGTTTTCGTTAAGCTTTTGCTAGCTTCTCCCGCTAGCCGCTCGTTAGCCGCTCCAGTTAGTTTGTGCTAGCTGCTCCTGCTCGCTGGCTTGCTAAACTCCAAATAATAATTGATAGGAATTAGTGGTAGCCTTGTGGTATCAGAGATCGCCTTCAAAATGGTTTCATTGTATTAGTTCACCACCAAATAATGTCCCTTTGAAATAAAGAATCGCTCTTACAAAATGTCATTGAAACATGCTGTGAATTTTGGCGTTCTTCCGTTTTAATTTGATGAGATTTTCTGTATACCTCAGAGATAACAACAAAAAATTGTTCTGTGATTAATCTATCAATTAATAGATTTATTCAATGACTGAATTTTTTTATTATTCTTTTGAGTTTTATAATTGTTCTTGTTGTCTTTTAGTTCAAATAATAACCACTAACAGCATCTGTTTTCGAGACAAAGCCAAACACAATGTTGCACCCTGCTGTGCTGTCTTGTGTTTTCCGCAATTACGCTTTCCAACTGTTTGTCTGAAGAGTCAGAAATCCATTTGATGTGAAATCACAATGGTGATTACTTGAGAGGCACAAACTGGGTGCTTTATATGCTTCTGCGAAAGCTAAAGTGAAGTCTAAGCAGCCAATTAGAGTCCTTGTTGTTGTGGAAACGACATCAAATTTTCCTCAACACAAGCTCAATAATCATATTTAACGCAAACCCAAAGTCTGTAATCAAGTTCTCATGCCAGCATTGGCATTATGTCAAGCCGACGGCAAAAGCGAGCGGATGGCTGAGTCACTGAAAAGATGAGCATGCCGGCTACTGAATATGACTGATTGCCAGGAGAAACAGTTTTTGTTATCCAAAGAACATCTTGTACTGGTATTGACATGCCAAAATGTTTCAATTCATTTACATTGAAATGTAAATGTACAATACCTACAAGTGTGTACAGGCAAAGTGAGCGGTCCGTGTTAGGGTAAACGTAGTTTAAAGATTGCCTTGAAAAGTACGTCAGGAATAAAATAATCAAGGCACATTTGGATCAAGTAAAGGCTCACATGTGGCCTCCAGATTTGGAGCAGCTCTCAAACTACCAATGGACGGAGTGTTTGCGGACCGTGTGGTCTGTCGTTGTGCCAAACCTCTTCGGGCCGTGAGGAAATAATTGTGTGGTGTTTGTCTTTTGTTGTGTTTCCAGCCAACAAATTAAGAAAAGCTACAAATGTTCATGATGGTTTGCAGGTCAAGATATAAAACTGGACGGATTCGTTTTATTTTTATTGACATAAAAATGTCATGTTATTCCTTTCTCTTAATGGTTACTCTCTTTGAATGTACGTGCTGAAACGTTGATGTGTTTTGGTTGATTTGGGACCAAAGATGGAAAAAAAATTAACCACAAACCATTTACACTTGATTTACAACTGCACATATGTTGTACATAACACGTAGAAAGTTTTTGAAGAGAATGTGGACGTGCATTATTGGACTGAACAAATTAATTATGCGGCAGAATCCATGAGCTCATAATTTAATGTATCATCGAAACATCAAATAACAATGACTTTACTGTTTCCAATTCCAATTTCCTAGTGTGAAAATGAGCACAGTAAACTTTTCCATTCGAAATCATCCGCGGCTCTCAAATTAGTCTCAAAGCTCAAATCCTCTTGAAGGTCTCTGCAACAAAAGTTGAAAACTCTCCTCATTCTCAATCTTCCAGTCCTCACGTATCCCTTCCACCACTTTCAAGTTCAGTCTTGACGCTGCAACGACGACGCTTGATGGAATTACAGTAAAAATATGAATCTGCGGCTGCATGAAACACTGAACAGTTTCAGGGACGGTTTTTGTTTGCGGAGAGCAGATGATGGTTGTAAGAGATCACCTGTACAGTCTCCTATAATTCTTGATTCTCGGAGTATCGTTCCATTAAAGCACTTAATTAAGTTGTTATTATTATTATTATTAAGGCCCGTGAACTGGCTTTAAAGGTAGCTAGCATACGAGCTAGTGAACTTTGCATGTACACATTTTAAACGCATGTGAATATTATGATTACATAAATATTGGATATTTTGACCACATTCACCGAAGCGGATGAGTAACACTTTTTAAAGAAAACAAAACAAAAGACCTTGTTGGATGTACACAGTGCAAAAAAATTACCTTTCTTTTTAACAGTGACAAGAACATGTCAGGGTACCTTCGCTCAGCCCTGACACATTTCCACCCAATTTTTTTTTAATTGGATTTCATTATGTCATGCTGGTAGGGAATGTTACTTAAAAAAAAAAAAGAAAAGACAATTAATAAATCCAATACTATAATATTAAAGCAATCTAACTTTATTACTTTTGGATGACTCAATAACGAATATGCAAAATAAATGAATAAATAAATACGATTATCAACATGATATATACTGCATTTCTATATATTTGCCTGGTCTTTTGCATAGCTCTGGATTTCAAGTCCAAAACTTCAGAAATATGTGGTAGATATGCTAACCACTTGCTCAACCTGCTCCAGATACGATAGATAGATTATGAAAATTATGGTAAATACCACACGTCGAGTAGAAAATTGCGCGGGAAACCCGAGTTTCCAAGCTGAGAGAACTTTTCAAGTTTCAACATGGCCGACATATCCATGAACGGCAAGAAATATTAACGCTTATATGGGCGTTGTCGTCTGCTAGCAAGTTGTTTTAGAATCTACACAATTACGTAGCGTACACAATTCAAAGACGACGTCAGCTGCCCTGTGTATTTTTTTGTTTGTTGCTACAACAACAAAAGCACAGTGAAAGCAGGGTAATAATGTGGCTAGCTAGCTTTCCCGACGTAGCTAGCTAGCTAGATGCTAGCTACGTCATACACGATGTGTATGTCTAGATACCTTGCGCTAGCTAGATGCTAGCTAGCGCAAGGTATCTAGACATACACACACTTGTACTTTTGATATAATGACATAAACTGCGAAAACACTTTTTGTTTTATTAGTGATGACAAGTTTAGCAGCTGGAAGTAATACAGTGTTAAAACGGTATAGCTGTGGGTGACTTATGACGGGATAGCGAAATATAATTGCCTAGGCAGACCCTGCCAGAGGCATTAAGCTGGAGTTAACTGTGCTCCTATAGGATCATTGGGACACACAAACCCCTGCAGTCAAATGAGGTGACGGCTCAGGGACTAGGAACGTTGAATGCAAAAAAAAAGAAGGAATCATCTGTCTTAAGTAGGCTATATTACATAAAATATATCAATATTTTTAACAAATTATAAAACAAATAACAAAATGTGTTTATTTGTACAACCAAAAACAAAATAGGGCCAAACAGAGTTCAAACAAAGACGCCGTTGTATTAAAGGGAAGGTTCTGCCGGATCGGTTTCATGCTACAAATTCATTTCTTGTGCATGCGTGTGGCGTCGGCGCGTCACGGCTGCTTCTCTGATCACGTTAGCAGTGACCTGTTGTGATCAGGGGGCCAGACATCTGTCTCTCACCTTAGCTCAGACGCGGCGATGATACGCTTGATCCCCCGCTCCACTCACAGCAACATGATCTCCTGCCGCGGCATTGGGGATGAAACACAAGAGTTCGTGATTACAAGCCTGTAAACAAACACAGGGAGGTGAGGGGCAAACGTCAACCAGTGAAAGCTTTATTGAATCAATAAGCACCCGAGGCTGCGCGAAGCTTTCTGGGGAAGATCAGCAGTCATAAATTCCTGTCCACAACTACTTTTGACACTTGCTTTCCTCTTTGCTTACATATTACACTTCCTGTGTAGGCTGAGAAAAAGATATATAGTCATCCAAACCGCCTCTTCACGGTCATCTTTAATTTTCACATAAAGCAATGCTAAGGGACGGGCAATAATCTTTGCTGGAGTGTGTTGTTCTTGTAAGGCCCCACTCCATTTTTAGCTCTGTGTTGTTTTTGGATTTCATGATGTCATTCTGGCAAAGGTTTGCAGGCTACTCCTTAAATCCATGGTTCCATTTTTAAAACCTGCCATTTAGCCAAGAGGGGAAGTAGTGGTCGCTCTCGCTCTTTCTATCTCTCATTCACACACACACACACACACACACACACACACACATTCATTTATGTTCTGCTGCTTACATCAAGACAATACCACCAAAATTTCAACGATGTGTTTACGAGAAAAGAGGCAGGGGAAACAAATAGAGCCAAGATGGATATTGTGGGCAGAAAAGAAGAAAGAAAGCTTTTGTAATGGTTGGGGATGTAGTAATGTGATGAGCTCATTCTGTGGGGGGGAAAGGGGAGAAAAGAGCACGAGTGATAAGATGTTCTCTTCCTCTTTTGGGGGAAAAAAAAATCTGTAAAAGGCCCTTTAAGGTGATTTCAAAAAAAGAAAAGAAAAGCCAAATTTCTAGGTTTGAACTGTTGCCATTGTAAAACGTTTTAAGTAAAATGGCAAGTTTAGCGGTGTAAAAGTTAGCAAAAAAATTCATTTGTCAAAACAACACTCTTCAAACACTCTAATATTAATGATGAATGACAGTAAAATAGGTAGCACCCCGACTTTGATAGCGCAACAACATTAGCAGCTAGCCTGTTAGCGACTACCAGCTAGCATAAGCAGGCAACTCCACCCTCTTGTCATAATATACCTGAATTGGACAAAGTACGGCTCACGGTCTCTGATCGGCCTGTCACAATGACCATGGAGTCAAAGAAAAATGTAAAATATGCGATGCTCTTATTTTGAAAGCGTGGATGCTAGTACAAGCAAGGTAGCGAACGAGAACTACCGCTTGTCTGCAGTGTTGCCAACTTAGCAAACTTTTCGCTATATTTAGCAACTTTTTCAACCCCTTGGCAACTATTCTACATCCACAGCTTCATATACTGTATGTATTGGAATTTGGGTGTATTATGGGTGTATCACTCATTTAGAAATCCTGACTAGGAACAGTTAATATGAGTTAGCAGTTGGCACACAAAGTTAATGTTATAACGTTTCAAGCATAAAGATGTCATTTTATTGACCGCTTATAATTACAATCTAATAATACAAAATGCTATCATTGAACTTTTTCATCGACCATGGTGGGAGAGGGGGTGGACGACCACCACATTGGCACCATTGGCCCGCCCTCTGCACACCCCTGCTTGACCCTCAGCCAGCATTCCAGTTTTTTTGCCCCGCTTCACTTGATGCAGTTTTTACCTGCAATCTCATCTCCTGGCTCAGCATTGCATCATCTCCTGTTGGCATGGGTCTTAAATATTCATCGGAAATTGGACTCACTGCTCACAACGTGAGTCTTACATCACCCAATTTCCAGTGTATGATTTTCAGGTGCGTGCACGGAGCACAGGAGGGTGGCAGAGGTGCAATTGCAGGCTGCTACTGTCTGGATGAATAAGCATGAAGAATGAAGAACAGTTGCGTGGACAGGCTGTGCCTCGCAAACCCCCAAAAACTGAATCCATTACAAATTGCCCGTGTTAGAAGCGCCAGCAGTGTCAAAAACATCAATGTTAATTTTGTTTATAATTTACTATGCAAACAGATGACACAACGCAACACACTGAGAAAGCACTTGAGAAAATGACTTTTTAAAATAATTATGTATTCAGTTTTGTTCATGCAGTGCCTTTATATCCTCCGACGGGGGGGGGGGGGGTAATCTGAGATATCTCGGGCCCACCATCTGGTTTAATGACATTTTAGGAATGAATTAACATTAATTAATTTTATTAAGTTACATAAGGCACTTCTACCTGTAATATTTTCCATGCTCGTGCATCCAAATAAGTTAACAAGAACACACAGGTGATGAGGTTATGCACCCACAGGAGAAAATCCAGTCTGCTTACCCGAGCGGCATTTTAACTCATTCACTGCCATTGACGGCTATAGACGACATGAATTCATTTGAACTATTTCTATTAGTTTATATTTTTTTTCCACTTTTGTTAAGAAGAGAATTTTTTATATTAATATATATAGGATTTTTTTTTTTTTTTTTTTACATTTAGAACAGATATAAAATTTGTGATTAATCGTGAGTTAACTATCTTAAAAAAAAAATAAAAATAAAATAATTTTCCAATTTTTTATCTTTTTTTTATAAGAAAAGATTATTAAAAATTAGGGGCGTCAGGCGATTACCATTTTTAATCGCAATTAATCGCAAATTTTATATCTGTTCTAATACAATGAAAACATTTTAGGTTTTTATACTCTTGTTAACAAAAGTGGGAAAAATGTTAAACTAATAAAAATAGTTCAAATGAATTTTTAACGTCTATAGCCGTCAATGGCAGTGAATGAGTTAAGGATGTACTGTAATACAAACCACCAAATGCTTCAAGCTAACTCATCCAAAGGCTTACAGGCTCAGGACAGTCGAGACTGACAATGATACAAAGGAGTTGCTGTACCGTGAATGTACATTTAGAGTCTATCTGGCATAGTCAATCAAGGTCATTATAGTTAACAAAATAAACTAAAATAGTAAAAGACATTTTCGTTAACAAAATTAAAAAAAAAACACGAAAATGTTTTTTTTAAAAAGACAAAAACAAAATGACACTACATTTTATGTTTAAAAGACGAATTATAATTATAGCCCCCAAAAATCTGTTGTCTTTGTCAATTAATAATTAATTAACTCTTTGACTGCCAAAAACGTTAAATAACGTTAAGTAAAATCCTATGGAGGAGTGCCAAAGACGTTAAAAGACGTTTGTTTCAAAACAGAGGTGAAACTAAGCATTTTCTATTGTTGATTACTGAAAAACGGAATAAGGTAGAAACAAACTTTTTTTTCTGATGAAAGATGAGAGTCCAATCTTTCATTTGGTAGTATGTGTGTTTCCATAGTCCAAACACAACATTTTCTGTGGACCTTGAAAGATCAGTCAAAAGGCTTAAATCGGCTGGCACCCACAGCATCCCTTTTCTGAAAACGTCTGGCAGTCAAAGAGTTAATAATTAAAATTAATATATGAGCTTTACAGGTTAATTTTAAGTGTATTTAATTTAGTATTGCTCTATGTCCGTACAGAAGAAGGATGGTCAGTTGTTTGAGAATTGTAATTTATGACACAATAATTTGATTTGTTAGTTTTTTTAATCTTACACTTGACAAAAACTCCATATATTTAAAAAACTAAAACTAATACAAAAACTAATAACAATGAAACATTTTTGAAAATACCGCATTTAAACTAATAAAAATGAACACATTTTCTCGAAACTGTAATTAAAACTAACTGTAAGGAAAAATCCAAAACTATTATGACTCTGGTGCCAATATTTTCATAAATAGTACTAATCATACCAACATTTTTCTACAGTTACGGGCTGTGGGTTTGTACCGAATGAGAACTTCATACCACTGTTGTCATTAAGGTTCATATGATTGACTTGGACCTGTTTATGTATGTTGTTATTGGTGGATATTAGAGCTTGTGGCGTATTGCATGATTTCCTCTTCCAGTGGAGCACGTAATGACGTCTTAGCCGCAGAGGCCCAGCAAAGGTAGATTCTGCTTTAGCTGCAGTCTTCATCAAATTTCAGTTTCCATGTTCCGCCTTTCCAAATCCCTAAAGCAGTTGCCACAGTGGATCCATTTCACACCTGGAAATAGTTTCTCAGCATGTGGGTTGCGGATGGGCTTACGGGAAGGCAGCCAAAGGAGGCAAGGGATGTTTCAGCCTCCATCAAACATTCACAGCAAATGTCTGTGTCGAGCCAATCTTAGCCGCCGGCCTTCCCTAATTTCATCTTCTTGGCTGCTCTCTCTCTCTCTCTCTCTCTCTCTCTCTCTCTCTCTTTCTCTCTCATCCTTTATTTAGACCTCTGTCAGACACACACACTTTATTAGCTGTGATTGGTTTTAGCGCACAGCCATGAAATGATCTTCTGGAAACATACGCAAATCGGAACAATTCGCATTAGCTGCAAAGTAAACCCCACAAATCTGCAACATGTAAGCACAGGGTTGAGTCAAACAATTTAAAAACACGTTTAGAAATAATATGCGTACAAGTAATGTGGTTTGAAGAATTATCCGCATAATCTCAAACCTGTCAGTCCCACTGCAAATAATAAACGCCATTGTGGATTATATAAGTTTTTTTTTTTAAGATGCAAAATCTTTCTGTGTGGTCTGTTTGAGCAATTTGCGGTTTGTTTAGACTTATTTCATAGGAAAATGAACAGTGCAGATCATATTTGCTCAAGTTTGTGCCTGGCAAGTCACAAACAAGTCTAACCTCAGTTGAGGCAATCAGACTATAGAATGCCGGATTCCAAATAAATCTTCACCCTGCCAACTTTTCAGCGATATAAAAATATTATTAGAAGACAAAGTGATAACTTACATTGATGTTTCTGCATTTGGCAATTTATTATTATATTATATTATTAGTATGGGATTTTTTTTAATGGGCTTTAGGTGAACTGATGAATACACACACGCTCGCACGCACGCACGCACACACACACACACACACACGCACATACACATACTCACCCACATACAAAAAAATATATATATATATGTGTGTATATGTATATATATATATATGTATATATATATTTAAAAAAAAACATTTATTAAATTTTTTTAATTTATTTGTTTGTTTGTTTGTTTTTTAAAAAAGGAGAGCAATGATGATGTCAAATCAAATGAACAATACTGAGCTCTCCTGAAAGAAAAAAAAGAAAAAAAAATAAGACAAAGTGATATTCAGCATATTCGACTGACTAGTGTGTGCTTTTGTGAAAGATTTGGACTTTTTGCAAAAGGAACTTTGCACGTCAAAATGCATTCACACCTGTAGTCTGTGTTTAAAATAAAAAAAGCTACCAGGCATAAACAAATCACAATTCACCAGAAGTCTGCATAGCAACAGTAACAGCGATGACAAATATGTCGAAGGGATTCCGAAAATTTTCCACTGCCATCGTTATTTTGTCCGGCACCTCTCAGACCACTTTGCAGTTTGGTTTGCTGCTGTTTGACGTCTGTAATAATCTGTCACTAGGCTAAATGACTTATTGGCCCAACTTGTTTATAAGTGTTAGTTTCGACATGTTTTACACTTAACTCTACCTTCAGTTCTTATCTGAACTTATTCGCTGCCATTGACGGCTATAAACGTCAAAAATTCATTTGAACTATTTCTATTAGTTGAACATTTTTTTTCCCACTTTTGTTAACAAGAGTATGAAAACCTATAATTTTTTTATTGTACATTTAGAACAGATATGAAATTTGTGATTAATCGCGAGTTAACTAGTGAAGTCATGCGATTAATTACAATAAAAAAAAAATTAATCGCCTCTTGCCCCTAATTTTTAATAATCTTTTTTTTTAATGAATTTATGGCAGTGAATGAGTTAACAGCTGAATTTTTCAACTCAATTTTATGACAACTGTAACGAGAAAAAAAAAAAAATTGTGGCCATGAATGGAAGCCCAGCTCCTTTGAAAGTTTTATTATATGCTGTCACAAACTAATATTTAAACTAATGACACTGAATATTACAACTGAATGCTCTTCTGTTCTTGAAAAACGTCATATCCCAACTGCAACCCTAAACATCAGACTGAGCTGTTTGCTTTCATATGACTGCCTTTTACACAAGACTTCTGACCAAACTCCAATGTGTGTCAAGAGGAGAGGGGTCTGGCGCCATCAGCCTCCTCAACATGCCATTACTGAAACCACAACATCAGAATGACACATCATCTGGTTTTCAAGTACAGATCAACTGCCGCCATATAAAAGAGCATGTAAAAAGTAAAAAGTCTAGAGAGGTTCCGTGCAATGCATTTCATCAAATGAGAGAGCGAATAAAATGAATATTACACTCGTAAATAAAAATATTTTAGCATGTTAACCCTGGAGAACCCAAGAACCCTTTTCTTCTTTGGAAAATTATGAATTATACATTAAATGACTGCTATAAATTCACTGAATGCCAAAATATATGTTTTTTTTTTCAATTTTAACCCTTTATTCCCTAATTTAGGATTAGGGGACGAAATTTGACCCTTTTGGGATTTAGGGGTATCATTTCGAAAAATCAGAATAACAAAAACTGTCAGTAAACTATTAGAATTTAAGAAAATAATCAATCAAATACACAGCTACATTGAACAATATAATTTTTTTTTTTTTTTGCATTTTAGGACTGGATTTTGAACGTACAAACACACTTTGGCCTGCTGGAAAAAAAAAAAGGTCTTTGCTATTTGAGTAGCAGAATTTATAGGGGCCAAATTTGACCCCGTGGGTTCTCCAGGGTTAAAGAGATTTCAGATTTTTTATTTTTATTTTTTTTTCTTGTACACTAGTACGCCCACGCTTCCGATATTAGACGGATGAAAAAAGTGTCAAACAGGAACCGGACTCACAACTGATGACTCGTCGTTGTTATGATGTTTAGCAGGGTGATCGAACCTCTGTTTTATGTGATTGTAATAGCAGAGAGAAAAAGGTAGCAGCCCGCTATGAAGCTCAGTGCTGAAATGCTTAGCGGCTCTGTGGTCTGGAAATCCCTGGAGTCTCATTGGGGCTTATTACCTCTCCTCGCTCCCCCTGTCCCCTTCACTATTTAACCTCTACTCCCACGCTTACACTGTCCGCTCTGACAGATCGGAGGAAATGAATGTCTGCAAATTGGCCCTCAGTGGTGAGGCCAGACCGTTCACGTAAGATCTGCTTTCAAACTAAAGTCTGGCCGTCCCCAACCAATCTCCTCTGTCTTTTTTTCTGTTTTGAATTAGCATAAGAAAGCTTTTTTTTTTTCTTTCATACAAAAGATACAGTAAGTGCAGACTCCATTTGCGTTTAGCTTCAATGTGTTTTACATCTTGAGCAAGGGCTCCATGGGATTGTTTGCGCCGCACGTGTACATTGGGTCTTTAATTCGGTTTAGTGAGGGTTGAGGGTTATAATGCACTCTGAAGTGTGTAGGCAGCTTGTTGTGTAAATAAGGCACTCAAAGATTGAGCATTTAGCAAAACGCAAGTGTTGGAATCACTTTTATTCAAGTGTTCATTCATCTTTGATGAACTCAGTTTTATTTGCAGGAAGCTCATTAAAGTCTGCTTCTGCATAATCATTTACATAATGATAGACATTGTAGACTGCGCATAAAGATACGGAAAAATGCTACAAATAATAATGATGCTTTTTTTTTTACTGCGTTTCTCATTGTGTCTGTGTATTCATTTACAGAACTGTTGTGATTGCCCTGTGGAACGACACATACATTGTCTTAGCCAATAGCCCTTTAAACAGTATTACATTACATTGACTGTGTTATATAATCTCATCTGATACGGGCCAAGATTTGGTTTGAGCGCTGGCATGAAATGATTCACAAAGAGCTTGGTTTGGCTCTGCAAACTGAATGTTATGCTATGTTGTTTTATGAAGGGAGAAATTGTTTTCATCCTTTCGAGAAAACACCAACGGACAGCGCAAACCGTCTTTTAAATTCATTCTCAATCATTACAACAGCTGTTTTTGTCATCTTTTAACAACATTGATATGCGTTTGCATGATAAATTTGTCGGATTGAGCATGTTTTATTGATAAATCTAATACCGAATGTATGAAAAGTACAGTCGTCCGTCATTTGTTCATCTTGTTCACCGTTCTGTTCCACAAAATGTCAGTGATGATGATTAGCTAGCTAGCTAGCTAGCTAGGTAGATAGCTAGTGAAGATGGTCTTCTGCCCAGATTTAATTATAACTGTTTTAATTTCCTTATTTCCTCAGTAGAACTTTTATCTGTGGATGTGTCTTTGTGAGTGTTGTCGCGATTTCTGCTAGGTGCCGTCGTGGCTGAAGGGCCTCCTCTATTTCTACAACAATAGACCATTTGTCTGTGGTTGAAGTCAATATGTTAGTATGATGTCTTTAAAGTATCTCATGTCCGGTGAACTCCGGGTGGGCTGTTTGCTGGGGGCTCTGTGGTACCGCCCTTCAAGATAGTATAAGAATGTTGTAAGTCCACTGTAATCTTCGCACTTGTGAGAGGCTGCAGCCATTGCCTGGAACTCACTTGTGCCCGGAATATTCTGTAGAAATAAAAGCTTCGAAGCAACTGTTCATCGATCTCCAGCCTGCATTCGGATAACCAACATTCTCACTACCCGAAAGAAAACGAACACGCGGAGAAAAATATCATTTTTCTTCAACACTAGATAGAAGAGCTAGCTAGCTTGAAGCTTTCCTACTACACAGATCTTTATAAAGTGGCAAATTTGCGAGAAAAATACTCCGAAACTTACGAGAAATACACGGAGCGTACTACTCGGATGTTTGTGCCAATACTTTTCGGTCGGGTTTTCAAATAAGGAGATAGTAATTGCTTTAGCAGAGATTAACCATGTGATGTTTGAAGCGTTGGGTACTGCCAGCGACAAAGACGCCTCGCTTTGCGAAGGTCCACACCCTGAGGATCAAGCATTTAAGTTAACTTGTTAAAATGTAAATTTACTTGTACAATTATGTTTCCAGAATTATTATTTACACATTCATACATTTATTTATTTTTTGTACAAGTAGTTAAGTTGATGTGTCAAATCTGCTGCTCTCCGCCATTCACATGCATTTACCTAAAGTATGCTAGCTTCTGATTGGTTAGTGTTAGTCCGCGGATCAGGAAGTGTTGTCGCTCTAACTGCCGTGTATGACAATTAAAGTTTAACTTCTGTCTCCATCCTGCCTTTTCATTTTATGATGTGTCCCATTAACCACCAACAAATCTTGAGACTATAGCTACGCTACGTGTATTTGTCGTAAGTTTCAGATTTTTTCTCGCAAATTTGCCACTTTATAAACTCGCCAATGGGAAAAAAATAAAAAATAAAATAATTATATATATATATATATATATATATACGTAGCCCTAATATGCCGACGTAGTATAGAACATATGGTTGTTAAGAACATTTTTTACTTGACTTCCCCTGTAAGTAGCCATGTAGAATAGCCGTGTTCAAGGAGTTAAACTATAATTACGTTTAACGATTTTGTGTAAATCTCTAGGTATCTCAATATATTTATATGAAGTCCAAACATTCAAAGATGTCAAATGAAATCCAAGCAATTACCCAGTCAAGAGAATTATATTTACAGTTTCCTCAGTTTCTTTGAATGTTTGTCCTGATATCAATCAAGGGTGTATCTCAAGTCAGCTGGGATGGATCGCAGCCTTTCGTTGAGCCTGCATGATAACAGTAAGTGACATGGACGTGGACATGTGACAATACAATCATAGGGAGAAAAAGCACACTTTGAGTGAGCGCCAGCCAGAGCTGAGATTGGAATATCGGGTTCACGTCCCAACGCTAAGCTACTTGTGGTGAGGCAGCTGTGCTACCACACACACCACCACGCTGCCATCGTGATTCATTCGGTAACCTAAATTAAATGTCCGTGGAAAATTTTCAACGCTTGATCTGCATCGTGGAATATACTTTATATATTTATTTTTACTCTTACATTTTGCTCTGTGGATGTGTCGGTATGGTGTCAAAATGTTGATAACAATTTTTTTTTAATTGTTACTACTTAGCCTTTAAACACTCTTCACCGTGCTGTGCATGCACGGTTTGATTAAATTATGTCGCTTGGTAAATAGTGTGTAAATAGTCCCTTTTGATGTGTTTTTCCACCTACACTTTGCTCAAGCTTAATGACTCAATGATATATGAATGGTCCAAGAACAGGTGCTGTTTGTCACTCAACAGGTACACACACACACAATCACAGGTGTATGTTTTTTTTTTTACAAAGAAAAAAAGTGTAAACAGCCCTGCCTTATAGCCAGATGGCCAACATAAAAGAGAGTTTGCAGGATTTTGAGGCTGCTTTGGGTTTGCGTGGTAGTCTATTGACACAGCTGCAGGCCCTAACTTAGGCCCATATTACTTGGTGAAAAAAAAGAAAAAAAAGATTCCATAGAAACTTGCAAACATCACAATCTGTTATTTCCAAGGTTAAAAGAAAATCCAAGCGCACAAAAAAATTCATAAGACAAAAACTCAAAAAAACGTTTAGAAGCCGCAGAGAATAAGCTTTTCAAAGAGAAAATCGGGCTTCTGTGCACACGTTTCTGCCTTCATATACAATGTGTGATAAAGGTAGGATTTTAGAGGATTTAAAACAAAAAAAAATGCTGTCACACTTGCAATTGTAAGGAAAGTGCAGCTGCCGTAAAAACTGGCGGTGCAAAAGTAAATGTTTCACAAAGAAAGACAGCAAATGGATTGATAGATTTTCAATAGAATATACTTTTATTTTTTTTATTATTATTTTTAAATTTTTATTTTTTTAAATGTTTTATTTTTTTATTGTAATGGAACACTGGAAGAGCCTACCCAAGCAACCAACATTTTGTAGCTCCTTTGTAAATGGGCACAACAGTGACTGGTCCAAGCTGCATTTTTAACCTCTGACAATCATACACAATATATATAAATGCAAAAACGTAGCACCTTGACTCACTGCTGAAAAATAAATGTCTTTTTTAGATGCAAGGTAGATTTATAAACTTCAGCTATACCGAATTTAAAAACCTTTATAATTATAGTCAGGCGATGGCCATCCGGTGAAATTGAAAGGGAAAGCTAAATACTTGTGTATTAATCTGGTAACAATTTGCTCAACGTGCCCAAATCTTGGCACAAGCAAAATAGAAAATTCAAATCGCAATTCCTTTTTAATTTTTTTTTCTGGAGAGCTCAGTATTGTTCATTCGGTAATTTTCCCGATTTGACATGTCATCATCATTGCTCTCTCTCTTTTTCTTTTTTTTTTTGTATGTGGGTGTGTATGTGTATGTGCGTGTGTGCGTGCGAGTGTGTGTGTATTCATTAGTTCACCTAAAACCTATTAAAAAATCCCATACGGTTCACCTAAACCGAACACTTCCAGCCAGAGTCGTGAGGCCGTCAGGAGACCCGAGGAAGGACCAAAGAAAAATCAAATCGCAATTCCATTCGGACAGCAGATAAAAACAATTGTAATCATTTTAGTACTGTTGTTTTTACAGGTAGCATTGATTTTCCCCACAATCTATTTATTGTGTAAGCGTGAGCTGACAGAATGCCCTGTTTGTCTGGCCAGAGTTTTATGTTCCATTTGGTTGTGCACACTTCAAAGTTTTGGCCCCATTTTTTACATTTTTAACAGAGAACATTTCGGTCACACTGTTACTCCAGGCTGAAAAAGTCCAAACACTGCAGTCTGAATGCAAGCTTTGTGCATTTATAGCATGAAAGTCACACTGTTGTGTTTATTTTAAGCATACAAGCAACATTTTTTCTCGTGAAATTCCTTGTTGGCAAGTTTGGTATGACACCACGGCAGTGAGAAGATGAACTGTGTTGCAGGGTGTCAACCAGCAGAGAGGCCTCAACTGACGCAACACCCTGTGGAGTAAATCACTAAATGACCTACAATAAATATGATGGCGCTCTGAACCCCCAACCCCCCCCCCCCCCCCCAACCCCATCAATTTTTGTTGCCATTTCTTGTGGTCAATTGTGTATTGCATTCAGTCTGAGTTAAATTTGTGCTTCAGGCTGTTCCGCCAGCAGCAAAACAAACAAACTGTTCTTTCATTAAGCAAAATGTTCGTCCAAATACAAAACCTTCAAACACAAGGTTATGAAAAACGCTATTGTTGCCTACTGCAACTTTGAAACTCCCTTTTCACCCCCACAACTTTTTTCAAATCGGCTATTCAGCTACTAAATTAAGTAAATAGAAAAGAATCGTTGCACATTTGTACTCCTAAAAAAGACTGCATTTTTCTTGCTCAGAATAGCATACAGCAAAATTATGAGTTTGATCAAGATACGGAATCCCTCATCTTGGTGACATGTTCATGCCGATTCTCTATAAGAATATAAACTGTATATATTAACTCATTCACTGCCATTGACGCCGATGGACGTCAAAAATTCATTTTAACTATTTGTATTCGTTGAACTTTTTTTCCCCCACTTTTGTTAAGAAGGTTATGAAATCCTAAACATTTTTATAGCACATTTCGAACAGATATAAAATGTGTTATTAATCATGAGTTTACTAGTGAAGTCATGCGATTAATTACGATTAAAAAATTTAATCACCTGACGCCCCTAATTTTTATTAATGTTTTCTTCTTTAAAAAAAAAAAAGATTTAAAAAAGAAAAGATTATTAAAAATCAGGCGATTAAAATTTGTCATCGTAATTAATCCCATGACTCCACTAGTTAACTCGCGATTTTATATCTGTTCTAAATATACAATTTAAAAAATCTAGGTTTTCATACTCTTGTAAACAAAAGTTGAAAAAAATGTTAAACTAATAAAAATAGTTCAAATGAATTTTTGACGTCTATAGCCATCAATGGCAGTGAATGAGTTCATATTTAGTTCTTGCCCATTTTCTTTTGCACACAAAGCCATATGAAAGCAGCCTTAACAGACAGAATAAGAGTACTTTGCCCCACCTAGAGTCTCCAGAAATCCCCAACCCCGACCGACCTCTCTGTATGTTCGTTTCAGGTAAGCGCCACACGCACGTAAAGCCTCAAAGATTGCGACTCTTTGACAGCGGCAGTGCTGAGAGCACAATACAATGAATCGTGAAAGATCAGATGGTTACCTAATGAGGTTTGAAGAACTGATGCCAAGAGGCCGAGTTGTGTCTCTACACATGGGATTTGTAAAGTGCGCAGTGTACGCTGCGGTGGAATGCGTGTGTTGACTTACATGTGAAGGCATTCATGCTAAGTACACCTGCGGGATCAAGTATGTTTGTTTTTCTTAGGTGCTGAGCAAGTACATTTGGGTCTCCTTTGTGCAAGTTGGTACACTTAATATTGGACAGATGTCAACAGCACTCGCGCCCCTTTATTTGTTGTACCTGATGATTTTATCAAAAGGCAACCGCAGGCAAGAATAGACAACAAATTGATCTAAAAGATGAAATGAAAGAGGCACTTTGACCTCATCGTGTGAGGCATGTTCAATATGGCAGCACAAGAAATCCATCTGTCGAATTACTCATTTGTTTTATTGAATTTCATAACTTAGCTATTTTGAAGGTTTATGATTTACTGTCTTAAATTGTTTATTGTCGTGAATATATTGTTTAAAAGATTTGTTTGTGTTTGTGTTATACGTTCATGCACGTGTACAAATTTTTATTTAAATAAAATCCAAGGAAAGCACAGAGAGTTGAGCATCCTCAAAATAAATGTCACATCAGAAAAGCCTTGTACTTAAACAACCCACAGAACAGCGCGTCCAGCTCCAAAACCTGCACTGACGTTAACCAGAGGTTAGCTGAACACAGCTGGTAAACTGAAATGAGCAAGTCATGAATACAAGTGGTAACAGGATGTGGGACAGAAAAAGCACTGGGTTGAGTGTCAGAGGAACATTTGAGCTCATCACTCTAACTTATCCAATCGTCTAACTCTGCTGTTGTTGACTAGATGTCAATATTTACATGATTTAACAACAGTATTCATGATCTCAATGGTGTCCCAGTAGCACCCGACTTGAAGGCCACTGGAGGGTGCCAAATGTGACAAAAATACTGAACTAGAGAGACTGTTGCTCACTGCGGACACATTAATCATAGATTTTAATTAAACGTTCGCATCTCTCCACTCGGCGACAGGATGGAAGTTGAAAAAAAAAAGCCACAGCTGCTCGCCACTCAAGATATCAGCCATGAGTCCAAATTCTGATCTGTGATCTGTTCCCATTCATTAAAACCAGCATAGCACTGAAAAGGAGTGTATTCAATTCATCCAATTTCTTCACCATGTCATTTAGCCTACTCAAGCTACAAACATGTGGCTTTAACTTTGACCACTCCCACACATATATGAATATGTATATCCCACTTGCCCTCCTTGGGGTTGTGGAAACCATCAAGTACCAAATAAAAGAAGTTCCTCCATCATGACCAAAATACACTGTACGGCGTATCAGGCCCAAGTTTTCAGTAAAAATGAGCAAAAACAAAAACACACAAAAGCAATATTTCACTGCAACTCTCAATGTCACATTTGTAAATCAATAAATACGAGTGCAATTGCCGTCATAATCATTCTTGAGAAACATTCTCCAACAATCGGGATAACAAAGGTTGCTGAGGAAATCCAGCCAAAAACAGATGAGAGATTTTTTTTTTTTTAAAGAAATGTCATTCATGAAAGCACAAGATTCTCCAGCCTTGGAAGACACACTGCTACCATGGCGACCTGTATTTGATGCAGTCACATCCACCACTTCCCTTCAGGTTGATCAATGTGTACACACACTCCCCCTGGTTCACATCACATATACCAATGTGACCATATTGCGTTGTTGTGAGACATGGTTTCCTGTCTAGTCTATGTGTGCCCTGTGATATACTAATGAGAGGTGAGCAGACCAGGGTGTAACCTGCTTCTCCCCCAAATTCAACTGGGATCGGCTCCAATCCACCAGTAGTGATTCTGAAAGGGATGAGCGGTAGAAAATAGAAAGGTGGGTAGATTCTGCCACATGCACTACTGTGCAATGTTGGATTGATTGCAATGGCTACAGTGTAACCATTATAGTACTTAAAATTAAAGCAGGCTAAATTCCGAATACCTGTATGTGTATGTGCACCTTTATGACAAAAGCATTTTTAAAAAAAAGTTAAATGTAGTTAATTTGACTGTTTGTGTAGGCCTTCCGATCTTATTTTAACGTGTATGGTGCAGTGTGACTGTATAATCTAATTTCCGCGGTACCACTGAAGGAGAGCTGTCCATTTGTATACATTACACATACACAGTTTACATATATCTGAAACATTTTTAAACAGGAAGGCACAAATAACTTGCTCGTGTATCATTATTCACTATTATTTAGTTTACATGCCACGGGTGTCATTTCTTTTGGTTTTGCGATTTAAAAATAAAAATAAATACAAAATCATCACCCGTAGCTCAGCATAGCGGGCCAGTAGGGAATAATCCACTTCTTTTGGGAAAATTAAGTGAGTGGACATACGCATTTATAAAAACAAGGTACTCTGTATATTTAATTTTAAAAGTAATTTTAAGTATAACATTGGGGTTTTTATTTCACCACATCACCAGCATTTGACGATTCAATCTTAAATGTAAAGGAAAGAATCAACCAGTCCCTCCCCCCGGCTCCTCTTGGTACAGTCCAGAGCGCCCTTATGGTAACTCCAGCCTGAGTGAGTGGAACATAACATGCTAGAGACCGCGGCTGAGTGGCAGTCATCGAAGTTAACTTTTAAATCCCATTTTGTCTCGTCCCCGCTCACTAGAGGCACAGGATCGGCTGAGAAAAGGAAGGGGAGGGCGACAACACCAGTCATGCTATAAGATTAATGTGAAATGCCGGAGCGTATTTTTTGTGTCACAAGCCCGCCGATTTGAGTGAAGAGCCAGAAGAAGGCGCAAGAGGAAGCCCGGAGAAGAGCGAGACAAGCGGGGTCCAAGATGCAACCGGCAGCCGCGCTGTGGGTCGCACTGACAACTTTGCTGCTCAGCCCGAGTGCAGGTAGGAAAATGCTTGCGTTAATCAAAGTGCACGCGAGCGTGTGAAAGATGAGTTGAGATCATTTTCTAGCGACAGTTGTGGTCTCATGCCGGACATTGAGGTCTTCTTCTTCGACACTATGGATCACATAAAGAGATGGCTCTCACCTGTAGACCACTCCTTAATCTACTAATTTAACTTGAATGATATACAGTAATCATAATCTTTGACTTTCGTCACTTTGGAATTTTTGTGTGTGTAGTTGATGATTTTGTGTACAATTTAAAACGTGCAGTTGCATTGCGTACTAGTCTATGCAAACGTGGGCTTGATGCCTCCTTATTTGGTTTGACTTTTTGCCTTCCACTTTAAATGAAGTTTAAGATCGGCACATCTGAAGCTTATGAGATGTGCAAGCATGTGCTTGAGGCATTCCTAGATGATGTGGGAATATAACACTAAATCTTGAGTGACAATGGGGATGTGAAATACAAACGGGATGATTTGTATTTTTCCGTATCATGGTTTAAAATTTCAGGTCGTAAAAAAAGAAAAAGAGCTTTGCTGATTTCTAATTTCAGGTGAATTCATTTATTAGCGATGATAACCTACTTGCTACCCCCTCCCCGCCCTCCACTGCTCTGGTAATGGTGATTTCTACCACCCCCACCTTCCTATGTTTTTTCTAACACCTTGTATTTACAACATGTCAGAACAGCCGCTGGAATGCACAGACCCTACGGAAGCCATTTCTAAGCTCCCACATCAGGCTTTGCGTCATGTATTGACACACGGACGCTCATACGCGCTCACAGACGCCATGCCCTCTGACATGACCTTAAAAATATACCAGGCAGGAAGGCGAAAATCACACCTGTAATTGGCTACTTGGACTTCAAATGGAGGCTGCAGTGATTGTTTCTGCTGCTAAATGTCACCATGAGACTTTCTTCAAAATGTCAACCAGTGAGAGCCGATATCCAATTGAAAACAAAAGACCCCCCGGTTGATCCACATCCTCCATCCTTGTGTTGGTGTATTAGTCGTCACCTCAGACCTCAGTTATCAATGTTTCCCTGCCTCTGCAACCTTTTTATTATCTGCTTGTTTTGATTATAGAGCTTCTCTGTCACAAAACAATTACCTCCGCTGGACCGTTTGTCTTGTTTTTGTCTGTGGTACATAAATGCACATTTATCAGCTCATGCATTTTCCTTTGTCAAATAACTGTAAATAATATTATTAAAAAAAAATATATAGAAAAGTGAAAGCACTCAAAGAAATCAATCCATTATAATGCGAACAAATATTGACATTTGACATTCCTTCTATTTATTGTCATCTATGAAAAGATAACTATTCTTCATTCACAAAGAGGAGTGGAGGGTTTGGCTTTATGAAGACAACCGGTTCCATCTTACTGGAAATGAGCCACCAATGTATAACTCAAATGTGCCATTGTTTGAGACTGTGTGTGTGTGTGTAATCGGTGTGAGGTCAATATGCCTTCCAAGATAAGTCTAGTGGCCTTGCGGTAATTGGCTGAGTTTGACTAATGGCATGTTGGAGAGTGTGGTATACACTTTAATAATGCGCTCTGGGACAGGATGATCATCTCAACCTCTGTTTCTCACCGCCCAACCCCCCTTTTTTTTTTTTAACTTATCAAGTGTTAATTGGACTCACGGGCTTACCTGAAATCTGTGCCCTTCTTCCTCTAAAGACTACTTTGCATTAAATCATACAAGTAAACTACAATGGAAAGATATACACACACACTTCAAATGTGCGTAACCATGCAGGCGTGGGTTGAAATGCACAAGATTTTTTTGGGGTGGGGGGAGCAGATTTTAACAAAGACAGCGCTTCAGTACCAATCTGACAACCAGGCAGCATTCCAACATTTCTCTGCTTGGGTGGATTTTGTTTGTTTTTATCTGCCAAGCAATGAAAAAGAAGAAGAAGAAGAATACAAAGTCAATATGTGACTTGCAACAAAGCGTCCGTCCATTTCCACACGAGCATATAGTATTATATATAATATTATTTGTGCTAAAATAGTTCGGTATTCGTGTGAAGGGGGTTATCTTTTTTGTGTGCCTATTTTCTGTTTTATATTTTGTTTTGTTAACTTTATATCTAGTCTGATGGAGTGACTTCTTCTTGAAATAAGCGCCTTCACATTGCATTTTGCTGAATTTGGATTTTGCGCCTCATTAAAACACATTAGTCAGGTTTCCATCCAGTTGTTTTGAAATTTTTAAACAAATTTACAGAAAATGCGTAAAACCATTTCCATCTGTTCTTCTTTTGCAAATATTGAGAGGGGACTCCGCCGCTGTAGGTGGCGCTATGGAGTAGATGCCACAGACTTCCGGGTTTCACACATCAATGTCGTTTCCGGCCACTGATGGCCGCGTTCCAACACTCGCACCCCCACACTGACGTCTCAACTCTCTGAAATGCTTCGGACAACTGAGACAGACACACTCGCACCTGTTGACGGGAACGCGCAACCGAGGGGCGCAAAGGCGGAAGCGCAAGAACTGGGACCCCCACATGCCACAAACAGGAAACCAAGCTGATTTGTGAAAACCAGGAAGTCAGAAGTCCCGCCTCCTCCGTGGCATATACGCTTTACGCCCAAGAGATGTGATCCACCAGTAATTTAAAAGAAGAAGAAGAACAGGAAGTGACTCCGCCGTGCAATGATGTCATATGAGTTTGCTTTTGTAATTCTTGATAAATTGTAGCATTTCTTTGCTGTTTTCCATCTAAAATAGCATTAATATTCGCTTCAATTAATTCCAAAAAGATTTCTGTTTCGTCCCCCCATCCCAAACATACCTTACTTTATCGTCTGCCATTGCTTTGTGACTACAAATGCACGTGTGACGTAATATCCAGTCATAACGTGCGACGTGTATCCGGTCTTGTCAGCGTTTATTCGCAAAACCTGTTTCCATACTGATAGCCAAAATTTGCATTTTCCTTTTTTCGATACGCTTCAAAATCCACCCCCTCCAAACGTTAAAACTTTGTTTGTGAGTTATGGGCCCTTTTTTTTTTCGAATTTCCAGCGTTTGTATTCAGTTTTATTTTTGCATTTATTTAAAATTCTAATACAAATGGAATGGAAACCCCACTACTGAATAGAAAAACTGGGAATCACAGATTTTTTATTTTTTTTTCCAAACTGCTGAGACAAAGATGCTTTTTACGTCACCTACGCATGGGGCGTAGGAGGTCCAAGGTCAAGCCGAGCTCGGTGCTACTTATGCCACAAAAAGCTATCTAGCAACAAGCTTCACTGGCTAGTAGAGTTGCTAAACAAGTTGCGGACTCGCTCCTGAGACCGTAATCACCACCTCCGTGGTGGCAAATAAAGCTACACATTTGACAAGTGTCGTTCTCTGGACGGAATGATGAGGAAAGACAAAGAAGCCATGCTAATTGCTAATCTTACCAAAGCGTTTAACACCAAACAACCCCCCCCCCCCCCAAAAAAAAGCAGTTCTGAACATGAATGAATGAATGACTAATATACAAGTTGTATAAAATATTTTCCAAAAAAATGCAGATGGGAAGATTCACTCCCATCAACGTTCAACAACAATTTAATTCTTCATTCATTCATTATTATGATTGGTCAAATGAAGTGGCGAGAAAGAGGATTTCACCATTATGTCACTGGCACTTTGACTAGTAGAAAGCGGATTGTGATGATTGGGTGGGATTATGTTTGTTCTCCAATTCTGTTCAGCATTTATCTGCTTGCCAAGTCCTATAATCACATTGATCAGGACCAAGCACCACCACAGCCGTCTCACTAGTGGCCTTTTAAAGAACTTGCCGATTGTAGCTTTGCCTACCTAGCAAGCCTTAAATGTAGATTTATGACTTTGTTTTGCAAAATGCCACCGGCACCCCATTAGATTAAGTGCCCCAAAAGTTGTTTGGTTGGCAGTAATGGACATTGCAATGTTGATGTCTACTTACAAAAGACAGACAGATTTATTGCTAGCCACAAGTTGATTTTCGTCCAGATTCCACTCTGCAAATCATATTTTCTTTGAGCAGGAAAAAGTTCTTTTGCAGGATGTGGCTCTCACTGATGTCTATAAATCACTAGTTCTTTTTTCTGGCAGAAAATGCATATGTAAAACATTTACCTTCCATTTCCTGACTTTCTCTGGTTGCTCCTTAACCTCTTCAGGGCTCGAGGAGCCGGAGGTGGGTAAATTCTTCATTAGTTTGCAGCGCGGCAATTACGAAGACTTCGACTTATGCCGCTGAGCTAATAAACACTGAGCTAAATGAAGACTGTGAAATGCCACCCCTGAGTAGTATATTATAAATTGTGCTGCTGTGCAACAGAAGAGAAGTTTCTCTTGTTGACTCTTCATCTTTTCACAGATCCAGATTTAGCACCGTGATGCTCCCGTTTTTTATTTTTATTTTTGTTTTTTTTTACTCGCACGTTTGGAGTGTTCGTGGTGCAGCAATCCTACCTTACTTGAACAAGTAATGCAAAATAGCGTGTTATATTTTGAGATAACGTGTGTGTTCACCCCTGTGTGGTTGAGTTTGTGTCAGGCAGGCTTTTGCATTCACTGTGGGCCGTCAGAGTAAGCCACCTGATACCCCCACTGTGCTTTGTTTGGCCCAGCTAAAGGGATGCGATTGCACCTCCGAGGTAGCAATGGAAGTAACCTATGATTACTTGATTTCAACCACACACACACACACACACGTACACTATTTTCTCATATGGATAAATGTCATGTTTCAAACAGCACCCCCCATCTACATTCCTGTGCTCATGTTCCTCCACCTTCCTATAAATCAGTGCTCGCTCACACTAGAAGGCCAAGCTCCTTTGCAAGAGACCTCCAGGCTCTCTTTTTGGGGCCGTGTCTGATTTCAGAACATGATGCCATAGCCTGGAGGCCAATTTCAATTATGTTCACTGTGATGATGTATGGCCACCGACGTCAGATTTAAGAGCACACAAGCAAAAATCAAAGTAAAGCCCTGGAAACTCACTGTTTCTACAAGTACAAATAGGTTGCCGCCTAACAACTGAACATAAGCAATTGTAGGTTTTCGACTGATTTACTTGATAGAAGACTGTTTCGATCAACTTCCTGGTAATGATTGTGCAATTGCGCATATGAAAAAAGCAAAAATAGCTTGGGCTACTATTGTGCGTCGTTGTCAGCTTGCTACGGCATTTAACCAACTTTAAAACATTGCAATGCTTAATGTAAAGCATAATTGTCGCTTTGATATAGGAATTTTACACAAAATAGTGCAAACCAAGTAGGTGGGCACAAAACACCGTGATGTCATATCTTACAGTGACATTGCGGTTTACCCTCTTCTAGTTTGGCAGACAACCACAGCCGTGTATGAAAGTTAAGATAGATTTTTTTTGTTGTTGTTGTTCCAAGAAGTGTTCCAGTTTTTACACATTGACAACCACATCCAACGGTGTTTTTTAAGCAACCACGATGTCTAACACTCACGACTGCGGTTATTGCTTTTTGACAAACATTCCTGGACGCCGCAGTGCATGAAAGCATTAAATTAATAGGATAAATAGATTCATAAAAAAAATAAAAAAATAGATCCCAGAACTGAAAATGAAATCTATACTTGGATTACAAAGATTTGCCAAATCCAATATTGACATGGCGTCTATGAAGGTCAGGTGGGGATAAAACGTACCCATAATGTTGCTCAGCAGCCTTCCATTTACACCGTGAACTTTTATTTTTGCACTAATTATAAACGCAGATTTTGACAAGACTAAAATACACATGCTGCACAATTATACAGTATTTTCTGATGAAATAACTGGAACATTCAAATTTGGACTTTATACCTTCATATCAGTGCTTGTAAGAGGACGCATACATCTGAAAGCCCCCTTTTTTTTTTTTTTTTTTTTTTAAATTGCTGCTCGGTGCTCTGGAGGAGGTTTCACAAGGATGATGCACGTCTGTGAATAGTATTTTAAGCCACTCATGTTAACATTGTGTACAGAATAACACCATTTTTCAAAACCTGAATAGACCAAGCCGCTTTTTGTCAAGCGCGGGAGATAGATATTTTGTGTGAGAGAATTGAATTGGTCCGTTTACGGGTGGCTAACAGACAGAATTTTTGAATTATTGAATTATTGAATGGCGTCTAAATACACAACACACTTTGTGTTCAAACTCGTTGCATTACATCAATACAATATGGGGTATTATATTGTTGTAATTGGTAAAGTTTTGTTTTCCATTTAATTGTTTTATGATATTCATGATATAACATAAATAGGGCAGATCCGAGTGTTGTTTTTGTATCGAAAGGGGCATTCATGGTGCATCGGCTATGTAGTGTGTAGTTAAGTTCCTAGGGGGTGGCAGATTATTACAGGCTGTAATAAACTCTGCTTTTCTGTCTCGGCAGGGGGCTGCTGTAGAGGACAGAATGATAAGCAGTGCTGGAGACTCACTGTCTGAGCACAACCAGAGGAGGGGGGGGGGGGCAGGGACGCAAAGGCATTTTGAAGGACACGCGCATGCACAGATCCATAGTAACTTGATTCTTAAGCTTTGCTGGAAACGCATTTGTTGTGACTTCAGATGATAATTTGAAAGACTTGTTAAAGAGGCATGAAATAAAGATTAAACGCTCGGCAGATTGTTGCGTTATGAGAGTCTCGCCGTCCCCAGTGTACGTTCCACCATGCCTTGTAAAAAAAGACATTATGTGGTGTGTCTTTGAGATCACATTGGAGTCTGGTGACAAATGTAGGGCAGTTTTCCAATGCTATTTTGTCATTATGTTGGGAGTATATGTGTGTGTGTGTGTGTTGTGTATATGTATATATGTATATATGTATATATGTATATATATATATTAATTTCTAGAGTTCAACTACAAAGTTGACTTCACACATACAATATATCAGGGATGTGATTTTTCCGCTAATTCGCGGAATTCCGCTTTTTTTTTTTTTTTAAGTAGTTCATTGTGTATGCACATGACTCCGACAGATAACATCTTCTGCTATAACAAAGACATTTGTGGTATGCTCTAATATGAGTTACTTTTCATTTGGTCATGATACAATTATTTGTTCATGAAATTTGAACTCTTCAACATTATTTATGTGTTAACTTAGTAATCACATTAGTTAGATATGATGATATTCTCAGTGATAGTTTTTAAAAGCAAAGGCAGTTCAATGTTTTTGAATGTGACTGATTTTGAGTTGACTAAAACTGCCATTTTATATGGGATAGTTCAATATACATTGAAAATTTATGCTGTTGTTTTGTCTATTTCTTTGTCATGTGAGTGCATTGAAAGTACTTAAAAACACGGAAAACCCATGAGCTCCGGGGGGCGTCCTAGCTGGGTGCCAGCGGCCCCCAGACCCCTGGCTAAATTTTCAGATAATTTCACTTCGGTCAAATCACATCCCTGATATATGTATTTGGAAATGTCTTTTGGTCTTTGTTGTTTTGGTGTAGCCAGGCAAATCAAATGTATTTCCAATTGAAACTTTTTTGGAATTGATGACAGTTTATAGCATTTGAAGACGATTGCCTTGTGTTCGGCCCGGTTCGTTCAAGGTTCTAACGTTGAGTTAGCGTTTCGCCAGACGTTCGTCTAATAATTTCCTTGCGACAAGAAAAAAACATTTTAAAACTGTTGGCAAATGTTAAGCAAACGTTGCGACCTCGAACGAACCCTGACGAGAAAACAACATTCGCTAGCGCCGCAAACATTCGTCCCTCAGTGGGAAACGCGGTTGAAGTACAAAACAGCTCGCTCAAAGACACATTTTCAGAAATATTCAGATAGCTAAAGAGTCGTTTGGTTGTTTATTTTCACACTTGATAGGCGGGCAGACATTCCAGAGAGTCAACCATTTGCATACAAACATTAAAAAGTCAATTATCCAATTTAATTACCCTTTAGGATCGTACCAAATGAGCACTGTAAAAAAAACTATCATAAAGTTGTATGTTGTTCTCATGGAAATTCTGAACTTAAAAATAGTGAAACCAAACCAGTTTAATAAACTCGCACGTGTATGTGTAAAATGTGACCGAATACAATATACAGTATATACCCTCCTGCTGTCGCAAATGTTCACCAAATGTGTTTGAAGCTCAAAATAGTCCCCAAGAAGTGTGCAATGTTGTTGCCCTGTTGTCCACCAGCC
This sequence comes from Vanacampus margaritifer, assembly GCF_051991255.1. Lineage (NCBI taxonomy): Eukaryota > Metazoa > Chordata > Actinopteri > Syngnathiformes > Syngnathidae > Vanacampus > Vanacampus margaritifer. The sequence continues at coordinate 28,805,715 of NC_135435.1, read as the reverse complement.
AGCTGTTTGAGCTTATTACTTCTCTCCTTTTGTAATGGATATATTTACATTTCCCCTAAGAACAAATGGGATTGTGGCACAGAGAGGGCTTGTCAGTCGGAGCCACGGAAGGCCTGTTACCTTACTGGCTTTTGTCTCTTTATAGGATTTGCAGACAATAGGAAAGTAAGCTGTATTCTTTTTAAAGAAGAGCACTGATTTTACAATCTAACCTAAATACATGTGATGCTACAACAGTTAGCTTTGTCCTTCTACCTCACTGTAGACACAAATGGATTGGGTGAGAGTTCGGTGTATAAATAACCTCGGAGACAGACGGGCTTCTTCACATGGCGGACACGCCCTCATTCGTGGACATTTGAAATTGACAAAGGTCCTTGAATGAAAGGCTTTCCGTTGCCTTCAACTCCAGCATGCATGTTGAGCATATGTTCGGGTAGGCACACATCAGATCACATCTGAATGAAATATGGTTTGGATTAGTGGTGGGTACGGTGACCAATCGTTTCAAAATTTATAGCAGGAGGAGAGATAGGAGTGAAGTGGCACAATATTATACTGAAATCAACATTTTGGTATCTTGTCAACACTAGTTTGGACTGATTAGAAATCCTTTTCGTTCTCACTGGAAGTAAACCAATTAGTGGAGTTGAGATTAGTTTTTACTACCAAAGTTTTAATTTGTAAGATATTATGAAAGGTACAAGATCACATTATTCATCAATGAAAATGTAAAAACCAGTAAAACAAGTAAAAGTAGTGGAATTGCTTTTAAGCGAGGTCCCAGTTTGTTTTTAAAAGAAAAAGCCCTCATTTCACAAACGATTCAAAGAGCTCGGTTATACTTTTTGAACGACTAGATGACATTTGGCAAGCGATCATTTAGCTCAATGTTTGAACAGCTGATTGGATTTGTGGACTTTTTTCATCTTGCTTACAGTATGAGCATGTGGCAGTGTCACCTTTCCCTCCTGTACCTCCCTGAGACAAATGTAGGAAAGCACCTGCTAGATATCTGATGTCCCTCTAGCTGTTGAAATCAGTAGACGGCTCGCCGAGGCATAAATGTAATCAGAAACGTGTTCAATAAAACTGCCTTTGCTGAAATCACATGAAACGTTCTAACAACCTTTATATATATATTTTTTTAAGTTTGTTGTTGTATATCAAGTTATTTTAGTGTAATCAATTACATCTGATTTGTTACAGTAGCTGATTTACTACTGTCATATTTTACAAGATTTTGGTAAGCTAATACAACAAAAATAACTTTGCATGTCAACAACAAACATTCCTTCTAAGTGAGAGTTTAAATTACCACAGTATGGTATGGGATTTTTTACCAAATTTGTTATTTTTTGTTATATAGGGACTACTGAGGCTGCACTTTGTTATGGAATACAATTGGGTTTAAGCCGCCACAGGAAAGCACCGGCTTGCAAGTTTAATTGGGGGGGGTCTCACTTTCCGAGCGGAACCTTGTGTGGAATTCGGACGCACATTGCAGCACACTTGCGCAGAGGCAGCTCAAACATCCTCAGGGTCTGTATTGTATGTTCTGCGAGTGTCTTTGCCCTTCTAGGGTGACATTGTTCACTTTTGTCCCCTCGATACCGCGGCGCAATGATGTCACCTGAAAGTGTGAGAGCAGAAACCTGACACTGGACACAACAAGCCTGCAAACACTCACAAAAAAAAACACGCTTGACATGAAAAAACCGCGGTTGTCTCACAGTTTGAAGGTGATGCTTGCTAACTGGCTGCAGAAACTCTGTTGTACTTACCTTACGTACCTTTTGTGCGTTTCCCTTCCAATTGAACCATACCTGATCGGCAATAGCTCAGCCAAGCTTGTGATGATGGAAATTGAGCTGCTTGTTGTGAAAGTGGTGGAGGACTTGCTTAAACAAACAGTGTAGGGCTCTGGAGGCCCCATTGAAGCCTGGAACTGGAATGGGGACACAACTGAAAGCACTGCACTCCCTAATGAACTTGAGTGGCCCATAGAAGTGGGGCTTTTTCACAGAAGCTAAGGGGGGACAAAGTGTCAAAACAAGCCCAGGCCCTTGCTGTTCACAGGGGCTAAACGCCGCCTTTTGACTCTTAGGAGTGTGGGTATCTGAAGGGGAGGGCACAAGGAGAAAGGAGAGGGAGGTAGAAAGTACTTGCTAAAACAATGGCCTCTTAAATCAAGCAACCCTTCTTGCCTCTTTCCCCCTCCAGTGCTCCTGGGCTACTGCCTCGCAAACCCCCTCCTTCTATTGCCTCGACTTCCAATTAGGGATACTCTTGCACAAGCGGCTGGAAGCCCCATATATTGCAGGGGCCTCAGAGGAGGAGGCTTAAAAGTTGGGTCTCTGTAGCGGTTCCTCTATCACAGGCCTTAGTATTCAGAGGAGAGCCTTGTTTGGACGCCTCAAAGCTCTCAAATCTGCCACTGAGGGACACGTGCAATATCGTGTCCTCTGTCTTCAGTACCTCATCGTTTCTTTCTTCGTTCTCCTTCTCCACCTTGCCATCATTTCATTAGTTTGCAACCCCTTCATTGCTTCTCCACGCTCGGGTGCTTGCATGGCCAGGACTCGGGTCCTTGTTGCCTCATTCTCTTCTCTTCTTTATCCTGAGCAATTCCAGCAATTACAACAGCTGATTAAAGAGTTGGCCAGAGGAAGCCATGTATAAAACTACAGCTCCTACTTCTACTTCACAACAGCACATTAAAAATAGAATTTATTTTCAAGATACAGACACTCCCAGGTGAATTTGATCGTAAGTTGCTTCAGTGCTATATTTTGTATTATAATTTATGTTTAAAGCCTATATAAGTATATTGAAGGTTTATATAAGTATGTTTAAGGCTTGTACAAGTAACCTGCATTGGTTTGTACTGAAAAAAACTTTTAATAAAATGGAGAGAATACGTACAGTACTGTACTGTACTACGTATGTTAGAGAGAGAGAGCGAGAGACACACACAGTATGTACATGTACGTAATAAGATAAATAAAATGAAGTTTAACTTACTTTTGGAAGATGTACTCGATGCTTAAGGAGATGATGGAGGAGGAGGAAGAGGAGGATTTTATATCATGAGAGATTCTTCGTCGTCGCTGGAATCGGCTTCAAAAGTTATTTCCTCCTTCATGGGGACCGGCGTTTCTTCCTCCTCCTCCTCGACACGTTGCTGAGCCTCCAATGAGCTCTCACAGCGCCAAGCGTCGGTATTAGCGGCGGAAAGAAGCAATACAAAATCTAACTTACAGCATTTCTTTCCGAACATTTTTCGACATACTGTACGCGCAGACATGTTCGTATGTACCGTTGTTCGTAACTCGAATGTTCGTAAGTAGGGGAGCGTCTGTACACTCTAAAAAACACTTGGATCAAAAACAATCCAAATTGGGTCAATAAGGGACTGACACAACTTTTGGGTTGTATTGTAAAAAAAAATTACCCAAAATATTGGGTTGTTTTTTGGGTTATTCATTTGACCCAACTTTTTGGGGTTATTTACTTAACCATCATTAGGTAATTCATTTAACCCAAAAAGTTGGGTCATATGAATAACCCACAAACAACCCGGGTTTGGGGTTATTTGTTTCACCAATAATAACCCAACAACGGTTAACAAAAAGCTGGGCCTATCCGCATGACAGGATGGCATGTGGATGGTTCATTTTTTTTTTTTAGCAATATTTACGTAGTATTTAAAAATGGATTCTGTACAGATGTTATTTTGTTTTGGAAAAGGAAATGTCTTAGATTTGGATATGTGCAACTTCCTCATTATGCAAAACGGGTGGAAGCAAAACATTTGTAGACATCTTTTCAAGCTCAGGATTTCTTTTCTACAATTTTCCACACAAATTATTGTCAGGTAATGCATCATCTATTTTCTATGCATTTGCTTTGTGATTTTCATGTGAGGCATTTGCAAGACTGTCAAGTCGAGTAGCCCTGTACAATTGTAGCAGTCGGCTCGGAATAAAAAAGGTTTAGCTGGTGCCGCTCAGACATTCTGCCCAGACATGCTTTCTGTGACATTTTTCCTGTTTGCGTCCATGGCCAAAGCTGGCACACGAGGCTTTTCTGTCACCCAGTAGGTTCAGGTAGACATTGTCATCAGACTGAGTGGTGCCAGCCTGTTTTATAATTGGATTTAGTGTTGGCACGGTTCCTTCCCCACCCTCAGCTGGATAGCACTGATTTATAAGGGACACCTAGGAGACTATGACCAAATCCAAAGATCGCGCCACACTGCTTGCAAGCTTTGTCGTCTTTGCTAGAGGTGCTTCGAATGTCTCGAAATATGAGCGATATCACATCTGTTTAGCCAGAGTTGCTTACATTTGGTCTAGTCACATTATGTAGTTGGGAAGGAACACAACCACCATCCGACCCATTATCACACACAATCAAGATTTTTGGGGCTGATCAGCGAGTGTAAAAGGAAAAAAAGATAACTAATCAATCCGATCAAAAGATGAACATGGCATATATACTGTATCGTTAAAGGCAGTGAGAGAGTAATGAAGCGAGTTTGTCACATGAAGTGACAGTATGTCGTATCTTTATTTTTCACAAAGATAAATAACAAAACTCTGAAACTGTATAGTTGTGGACAATAGGGAATGTGCATTGTGTCGTGATCATGGCCTTATGCGACATCTTGGAGTTTACCAGGTTATTCTTTACAATGCAAGACTTACTCCGTCACGGTGTTCCGAAACGTGTTTTTGTAGCGCAATGCAAAACTCAGAAGATCCTGATGACTGTATGGAGGCTTTGCCCAATATGAATTCTGTCTGGTTTTGTTAATTAATAAAATAATATTAATAATCAGGAGTTGGGCTTATTCATTTTCGCGTTTCATTTTTCGACACCTTGCATGCTAGCATGCTGTTTTGGTGTGTTTGTATGAATTTGCTGACCGATCTACACCCCATCAACTACATCACACAGTTTTGGGATGAACTAGAGCAGAATAGAGATTGTGAGCCATGGTGTCTTTTCGAACATCAGTGACCTCTGACCTTGTAAATGTTCTTTGGGAATAATGGACTCAAATGTTAACCTACTTAGAAACGTTCCTGAAACCAGAGTCAAGAGGAATCCATTAAAGAAGACCAACCATCTCGGTCCAGTTACTGGTTTAAGATAAAGTGTCAGAGGGATCACACTTGTACACAGTGTACTGTCACCAGAGATTTTTCTTAAGGCTATTCTTGGAATTGGGGTGCAGTGATTTTGAGGCACTCGCCACTCCTTACTCCTTACCCCACATAAGATGACCTTTTGCCCTTAGGGGAGGACGAGGGAAGTGTGTGCCTCCAAGACTCCGAAATGCTGACCTCTTGAGTAGCACTGAAGCAACCCGGAATGCAAACGAATGATCCCCTTACCCTTGAATTGCCTCTGACCTTTGAACTTATTTTTTTCACATTGTTGAAACGTTTACCAGTAAGTAGGGGTTGGAAAAAATAGAATCACAGATTTCTAGCGCATTTCATTCACAATAATAATGAATCTGCTTCACATTTTGTGATTAAAGTACAATTTAAAAGCAGTTAGTGTTAAAGAGATTTAAAAGCAAAGTAATGACATAAAGCGTAACTTACTAAAATTCTATAAAAAAAAGCGTTCAGTGCAAGAACAAGAATTCCCAAAACATGATTTTAAAAATAATTTGAAAGACCTTAATCAAAATCCAGGGGTAATTCACATGATTGGTAACACTGGGAAATAAAACAATGTCCAGTGAACATCAAGTCCTGACCTCGTGTTGTTGATGAAGCTTCTCAGGGCTTGCTATACTGCAACAGAGCCACCATTCACTGCAACAACTCTTGAACTCATGATGATACTCTGAACCATCCTAATGTATTTAGTGCCATTGCATTATCACACAAAGGCTAGTCACTTCTTCTGTCGAATAATTTAATAATTTATAATCGTAATTTCCAATACTTGTCTTTACTTTTGCCTAATTTTGAACTGTACAATATTATGAGTCTCTCCCTCTCTCTCTCTCTCCCTGCCCCCTTTATGCTTTATAGTTCTGTTATGCTGCCCAAGATAATAAGCTTTATGAGACTTCTTTTGAAAAGTGTACATTTACTGGGAACAACAGTTACAGTTCTATTTCTCCCTAAACTCAAATCTTAAACAGGGATGTGATTTTTTTCCGCAAATTCGCGGAATTCCGCTTTTTTTTTTATCTCCCCCCAAAAAAAGTTCATTGTGTATGCACATGACTCCGACAGATAACATCTTCTGCTATAACAAAGACATTTGTGGTATGCTCTAATATGAGTAGTTACTTTTCATTTGGTCATGATACAATTATTTGTTCATGAAATTTGAACTCTTCAACATTATTTATGTGTTAACTTAGTAATCACATTAGTTAGATATGATGATATTCTCAGTGATAGTTTTTAAAAGCAAAGGCAGTCCAATGTTTTTGAATGTGACTGATTTTGAGTTGACTAAAACTGCCATTTTATATGGGATAGTTCAATATACATTGGAAATTTATGCTGTTGTTTTGTCTATTTCTTTGTCATGTGAGTGCATTGAAAGTACTTAAAAACACGGAAAACCCCTGGACCTAGCTGGGTGCTAGCGGCCCCCAGACCCCCGGCTAAATTTTCAGATAATTTCACTTTGGTCAAATCACATCCCTGCTTAAAGCAACCCCCCCCCCCCAAAAAAAACAACAAATTACTAAAACCGTGACATTCCTTTTTAGCAGCTCAGTGTGATTATGAATGTTTTTAACTCTGTTGTCCTTGCGCAGAAGCAAAAATTCTCATGTGGACGAGTTCCTCTAAAATCCCCATTAAATAATCTATACGGTGTAATTGAAGATCTGTGGTGATTTATTAATTGATTGTGTATTATATTTATTGTGAATGCAGTAATCATGCTGATGGTTGAAATTGAGTGAGAAAGAAATTCAGGCTTGGGAGTAACTGATGAAGAACGTCGCAATCAAAGGATGCTAAACATACTCATCCCATATTTGGCTCTGCATGTGCCTCTATCTTGCTGTGTGGGCTACACAGAAACTCAGTTGTTACTCATTCACTGTGCTGTCATAGAGCTGACCACTCACTGAGATGCGCCCCCCCCCGGAATTGATTCATAATTTTGGTTGAGAAATTCTGAGAATGAAAGCATCAACGAGAATGAGAGATGCATCAATACAAGACCATGTTTCTTATACAGTACTTATTTGTAAGCATGGACAGTTGCTGCAGTTCTTGCCCCTCCCCCTCAGCTGCCAAGACTTGGTATGCTTCTTTTTGTTGAGCTCTCAAATGCAGATTTTTTGACCTCTCCGAAACACTGGGCTGGACTCAAACACAGTTGTGATCATTGTGCTGGTACTTAATAATTCTGCCCCTTCGTTTCCACCCTCAGTCTTCTTCAGTTCCGCTTTCTCTTTTTATAGAGTTTAGAAAATGGATGCCCCAAATGGACCTAACTTCCAGGTCAGTGGACGTGGGATGAGGGGTCACACATGGGCTTAGCCAATCATCAGTTGGATGACCAGGCAACTGTGTGCTGCTTGATAAATCTACAAAACATCTGTGGTGGTGTTAGCATGTAGAGATGGAAGAGTTCCTGTTCAAATCTTGTATGGTATTTGGTCCTCTACCATCTTCATTTCTTTGATCACTTTCTGTTCTTTTATTTGCTCCATTGCTAAGCAACGACTGCCGTGACAGATCTGTACTTGAGCTCAAATTGTGTCACCACTGACTTTCGGCGACCCCCCCCCCTCACACATAAACGCGCATAAACACACGTACACATGCTATACAGCCAAGTATCCTGCTGATTTGCGGTTTATGATGCTGGACCCCCTCCCCCAGCAGAAGAGCTCTCTGGTCAGCCCCCTTTTTCTGAGGTGACAAGAGGGAAGCGTCCAGCTGGATGGAGCTGTTGTGTTTCTCTCCTATGGGCTTTGATCCTTTGCCCCTTGGTGTCTCAAATCAGCTCCTATGCTTCCAGTCTGGAGAGGGGGGTTCATTTGCTTCTTGATTTACTTTGCTTGGCCGTTGGGTATGCAGGCAAGAGGAGAAGATGGATGATGCATTCTGGTGCGACTCCACATGACAGCTGGGGCAAGGTGGAGTCGCCTTCTCTGGATCAGCCACCCAAGGCGGTGCCCCAACCGCCTTCTCCTGGCCATAACTTCTCCCTCGCCAACACTTGTGCATTAGCTTGCCTCAAATCCACAACCTTGCGTTTTTGTCTATAAGCCCCTGCTTGTCCTCAGGGAGTGGAGGAAGAAGGCTTGAGGCTCCCTCCCTCTCCTGTCCCACAGAACCCCCTGATCCTGGCCCCATTTTTTTTAGGCTTTAAGACTGACCTGTCAGCCTTGCTCTCTTCCCCAGAGTCAATGTGGGACGGCCCCCTGAAAGAGCAGTCTGCATCAGCCTTCTGTTAGAACAGGCCCCACCAAAAGCCCTCTTGTGCTGCCCTTTGTGTAGTCACACATAAGATCAGAGTTAAATTCCCTTTCCACTTGCGTCTGTTGATGGGCCCTGTGGGCCAAGGGACCAATACCACTTGACAGTCCCATTGTTTTCATAGTTTCTCCCAGCTTGTTTATCATCATTGCAAATACCAAAATGCTTTCATTTTGTTTAATATAAAAAAAAATAAAAATAAAATTCTCTAGGATTTAACCTCCATCCATCCATCTATTTTCTTAACCGCTTAGTCCTCACAAGGGTCGCGGGGCGCGCTGGAGCCTATCCCAGCTGGCTTCGGGCAGTAGGCGGGGTACACCCTGAACTGGTTGCCAGCCAATCACAGGGCACACAGAGACGAACAACCATACTCACAATCACACCTATGGACAATTTGGAGTGTTCAATTAGCCTGCCATGCAAGTCTTTGGAACGTGGGAGGAAACCGGAGTACCCGGAGGAAACCCACGCAAGCACGGGGAGAACATGCAAACTCCACCCAGGAAGGCCGAAGCCCGGACTCAAGCTCACGTCCTCTGCACTGGGAGGCGGACGTGCTAACCAGTCATCCACCGTGCCGCCTGCTTTCATTTCATTTTGTTTAATATAAAAAATAAATTCTCTAGGATTTAACCTCCATTCATCCATCTATTTTCTTAACCGCTTAGTCCTCACAAGGGTCGCGGGGGGGCGCTGGAGCCTATCCCAGCTGGCTTCGGGCAGTAGGCGGGATGCACCCTGAACTGGTTGCCAGCCAATCGCAGGGCACACAGAGACAACCATCCACACTCACAATCACAACTATGGACAATTTGGAGTGTTCAATTAACCTGCCATGCATGTCTTTGGAATGTGGGAGGAAACCGGAGTACCCGGAGCAAACCCACGCAAGCACGGGGAGAACATGCAAACTCTACCCAGGAAAGCCAAAGCCCGGACTCAAACTCACGTCCTCTACACTGGGAGGCGGAAGTGCTAACCAGTCAACCACCGTGCCGCCGGATTTTTAACCTAAACGAGTTAAATTTTGTTTGTGGAATCGAAATTTTAGTATTTTTTAAGTCCTCTTTTCACCACATTGCGTAACAATGCAATATTAATTATCACAAATAACTTCTTCTTTGTCTGCCACAAGTGGTTTGACAGAAAAGTTTTAAGACCGAAAGATTACATTATATTTCAAATCCGAACTACAAACGAGTTTTGCCCTTTGTCGTAAGCCTTTTCTCATGCCTTTATTCACTCCTGATAAAATTCTTCTGCAATCCTCCGCTTTTCCGTCATCATCTTCAAAACTGGTCCTCGTGATGACCAACTTGAGTTTTGGAAAGAAGAAAAAGTAATAATTACTAAGTCAGGTTAGTATTGGATGCTGGTGATTGGCTGCGCATAGTGAGCCGGTAGGTGCGTTGCCTTGGTGAAGCAGACAAAATTTGTCCCGCCTTCTTCTCGCTCTCTAAACAAAGCAAAGATTTCAGGATCTCTCTGGAGATGTGCTGGTTGATGGTCTGGTCCGCATGGAAGGAAAAATTTGTAGTTTAGGTTTGAAATACATCTTTTGTGACAAGTCCTGGAACCTTTCTGACACACTGCATACACCACACCCTGGCAATTATCTCCTGACTGAATGTGCTCTTGGAGCAGAAAAAACTGAGTCCAGTCATTTATGTACTGCGTTTTTGTCAGGGGCTTCATAGAAAGTTCTGAAGTCTTATTGAATTAAAAACCTAATATCTATAGAGATAATCTCCTTCTCTCTGGATAAAATAGGCTACCACATGTAAATTGTGGGGGAAAAAGAACAGGCAGTTAAATTATTCTCTTCTCTTTGGGGGTAAGATGAATTAGAAGTAAGAAATATATGGTATAATATTTTAAAGGTCTGCAGGTGTTTGCAGCAAACATAACGAGTGGGAAGTGAACTGCGGTGCAAATAGGTTATCAAGACAAGATGACAGGATTAACTGAGGGGAAAAGGTGATAGCAACAGACCAGATTACACAATATTACTGGCAGCTCTGTTAACTCTGCTTTAACCATAAATTTCAAATCTTATAGTCAGCCAGTTGAACATGATTAACGTCCGGTTATTTCTCATTGGGCTGGGTGATTTTGAGAAGACGATCGTCTAAGGTTTTATACTTCTGGAATATGTACAGTAAGTGTTCATTTTTGTCATATGTATCTTTTGATTTTGATATTCTGTTTATATTAGTAGTGGATGAGAAATATATATATATTTTACACTGCATTTCTTTCAGAAAGGTCTTGCTGGTCTCTGCCAGTTGGGACTAAGTTTTCCAAGTTAACATAGCACACATTTTAATGTAATAAATGTCATTTTTGCTTTCCAGACATCAAAAGGCAAATGATTTATAGGATAGTGCACAAACATTATGCAGAGCCAATCTGCTATTTATGTTCATGCACATGTAGAGCACAGAAACAGTTGTTCCGCATAATGTCAGGAAGATCGAGCTCCCTAGGGCACGACACTACTGTACATGATCCAAAAGCCTCAGACATGGTGTCCATGTGTCCGGAGCCACTAGTCCACCTGTTGCAATTCCTCCCTCATCAAAAGCACACACATTGGGCCTACCCCTGGGTTGGGGTAAGTCGGGATGTGAGGTTATCGTGGCCCGCTACACACGAGTGATGAGGCACAACTTGTCGCAATGTGGGTTTTTTGTGTGGCAATTTTCATTTAACCTTTATTCAGCCAGTTTGGTCCCATTGAGATATATATATATATATATATATATATATATATATATATATATATATATATATATATACTGTATATATAAAAACCAAAAAATATTTTTCAAGAGAGACCCTGACCAAGACAGGCAGCAGCAGAAGAACACAAAGTTACAGACATACAGTACAAAGTGAGCCAAATAAAAAATTCACAAAGCACAACATTTTGGATTAAATGATCAATAAAATAGTTCAAACAGCCAAGCTAAAAACATCGACATTGTATGGAAGCTGTTTCCATGTCTTTCAATTTAGATTTAAACATTTAAGGACACCAGTTCCTTGAGCTTGAAGTCATTCTGCAGAAGATTCCAGGATGAGGGGACCGAGTACCCCAAGCCAAGCAATATTCAAGTACAAGCATCTACTGCGAACCACCCACTATCAGACACACAATAGGTTTCTGGGTTATTAAGTAGCAGGGGGAAAACTGACGGTATCTTGTCTTTTTTTTAGCGGCTAAATATCACGGCACCATACTGGTATACTGGTACCCGTACTTGATGCGACACCAATATGTAACATATGGTTTACACTAATCTTCAACTGTATTGATACTTCCACATGCACCTGTGACTAGGAACTAAGCACAGAGAGACACTGTGGTCTAAATGCATGGGTGCCGTCGGTGATTGGAGCGATCGATCATTGCCAACAAAAAATATACACGGTCTCCTTTATAATCGGCCGTTTCCTCTCTTTGTGGCAATCCACTTCTTCCTTGACATCACTCCAAGCAAAAAGAAACAAAGAGTTGGGAAGAATGAGACATCGTGGACTGTTGCTCAATTTCATATATTGAAATACAGTATAAGCATGAATTTTGAATCTCATTATTACGTTTTCATTGGAGTAGTCCTATTATTTACAAATTATAGTTGGTTCTAACAGTCTATTTAGAATTGGCTTGCAAGCATCAAATTGGCTGGATTTGTCCTTTTCTGTGTGTCTCACACCACTTGTTTCACTCTTTCTGAGGGTGTCTTTAAGTGCAAGATTTACGCTTTTTCTATTTATGTGTGGAGCAAGCGCCTTTGGAAAGGGCTCTTTTAATGACTGTGAATAGAGTCATCTGTAACGGCTTCAGTGTTTCATGTGAGACGCCACCATTTTTCCCCTCTTGACTCTAATCAATCACTGCGCCTCACATTCGCTGCCCTCGCTGTTTTTCTTTCTCCTCTAGTTTGCCTTGAAAAGAAGTCTCTTCTACCCCCCCCCCCCCCCTTCTGTCTCTCTTATGAAGACAGAGGAGGAAGGTGGCGGGGAGAAGTAAAGAACAGAAAATGGGGTTTAAAATCCAAGGCAAAAGTGTTCCTCCAGTATTTCTTTGACGTGTTACTTTAGCATTTAACTCTTTCACTGCCACTGACGTTTAAAGACGTCAAGTAAAAACCTACGGATCACTGCCAATGACGTCAAAAGACGTCATCCAATGATTTTTTTTTTTTTTTTTTGAAACTGGTAGAGGAAACCCTTCCGCATGTCTGGTGAAAGTTTCCAGTCTGTCTGTTGTGCCTAATGACTATTTTTGGCCCCTAGAGGGCAGCGATGACTCTCTTTTGACAAGATCGGGTGGGCGTCAGTAGAGGCGGAGCTAGAGCGTCGAGCAGGAGATGAGAATGGAAGACAAAGGAAAAATGGAAAAACTACCATTTTTACCCGCCATTTTTATATCCTGACTAAATACAAACGTTCTTTAAAAGACTTGTGCTCCATTTCATTGTAGAAACTTGAAAAAAAAAAGTACACTCTTGTATCTTATACTGTATCTAACTGATATCACCTGGCTAACTTAATACACACAAGATGGCTGTTATGCTAGCAGCCATATTGTTCACAGGGCCACTGAATTGGACCAGTCAGTACTGTTTGTTTTGTAGCCGGAGGAAATGAGACTTAGTGTAAGTACAACAACATACAGTAACTTGTTATCAGTCCTGGCGCAGGTGTGCTGCAGGTGACGCGGCTGTGCTCAGTCCATCTGATCGGAAGCTGCCGGTTTTGCCTCACTTCACCGCTGCATGTTGGCCTCCCGCACATTTGGAACGCTTTGATAGGAGGAGAAAAAGGGGGTGGGGGGGGATATGGTGGTACGCTGGGGGGGGATGGCTGTTGGGCTTGTGATCTATTGCTTCCTTACTCGTTGCCTGTATCTCTCTGTCACGCGCACATGCACACACTTTGAGACAGTGCTCTGCGCAGCTAGCTCAAGTTCATTGCGTTCGAGTTCCGGGAGGTGCTTTGGTTGGGAGGGTGTTGGGGCAAGAGGAGGAGCAGTAATTAAAGAGCTTTGAGAGGGGGCCCCCCAACTCTCTGTTGGATGCATTTCATCCCTCCTCCTCCCCGTAATCCCCACAGGAATAAACAAATTGGGGTTTTCAGCTTGCAAGCTGGACCTGGTCGCTCCTGTAATGGTATTGAAAAGAGGTGCATGTGCATTTGTGTGTCCATCAGGCAGTTGTGTGTTTGAATAGGCGAATAAGAGGTACTATATGAGAGCGCGAGGCATATACTTTTATTGTGCCGTGCGCGTGCTTAACCACATGTGCAGTGAGTGTGTGGCTAATTGCTATCGCCTCCGCACTGAAGTACGCAGATGGACACAGGCTACAGCCCACAGATTTATTTTATCAGTGGGTTTCATATCAAAACCATATTTCACTGGCAAACACTCAAGTTCATTTTTAAACTCTTAATTAATTACGTCAACAAGTTGTTGTTGTTTTTTTTCTATACCTTGAACAAGTACATTTTACAGCTAATTTTGTGCGATTGGTAGCTGGATTTCAGTATATTTCCTATTGTTTTATTTGATGTTTTTTCACTCATCCGGTTTGGGCACATTTTGTTACAGGCACTTGCCATGTGTCCTTCTGTCACGGGGGAAGTCCAAAATGTTCCAGTGAGAATGAGACAACGCATGATAGATTAAATTGAAGTTTGCCAGTGAGGATTAGTTCCGTGGCTTGTGATTGGCTGACATAAGATTTGGACTTGTGCCAATCAACCAATCATGGTAACGTTTGTTGTTCAAAACTAGATTTGCAGCTCCATAGCTGTGGCTGGTTTGCTAGCATGGTGGCTAATTAGCAGTCGTTCCACTAAAGTCACCAAATCATTCAATACAATTCTGACACAACACGAAAGGAGATTGACAATAGAAGACAAGCTAAGCAATGCTAATTTAACATGTTTAATTTAACCATTAGTAAATTTGATACATAAAAAAACTTATAAAATACTTCCCAACTATCCCAATATAGCATTTTTTTCTTAAAATTCTATAAATTACTGGCAATCTTCTGTTCTTATAGTTTGTAGTTGTTGATCATAAAACAGCCATAAAAGGTAACGGCCGCCGTTATGAGTACCAATACTTTGATATAAGGCCTGGTATCGACCGACAAAATATCCAGAATATTCATGAGAGGTGATGATAGGGGTTGGCATCTCAACATATAGTGTATGAGTGTGATCTACATAAGTATTGGGACACCTGGACCTTGTCTGGGATTGCTGAGGTCAGAGATCACAGATGTTGCATGAGTAGGCCTAGATTACAATATCTGGTCATTTTCTTAATGATTGTTAAACATTTCAGTTCTCATCCTAGTAGTATCATAAACATTATTTTCTCCATCTGTCACACTTGGAAAAGACCTTCTGCTACTCGTGCTGTGCAGGACTACACACATACTTTAGTCCTTCTGCTGAATGAAAAGTAGTCAATGATTTACTGAAAGCACTTTTAATCATTACAGGTTTTAATCCACCTTCTGTCTGGAGGTCGGCAATCGTTTTTCTTCCTTTAGCATATAAACAGCTTTGTTATTCATCAGTTTTTTGACAGCCTAAGGAGGCGGGTGTTGAGAAGTTTCAGCTTGTCTTCCTCAAGCAAGTCTGATGTGGGTCACCAGGTTTTTCATTCAACATCTCTTGAAATCTTAAACTACGTTCACACCTTAGGTCTTAATGCTTAACTCTTTGACTGCCATGGACGTTAAAAGACGTCAAGTAAAAACCTACGGAGGGCCGCCAATGACGTTAAAAGACGTCATCCAATTATTTAGTTATTTTTTTGAAACGGGTGGAGGAAAGCCTTGGCCAGCTGTGGTGAAAGTTTCAAGCAGATCTAGTTAGCCTAATGACTATTTTTGGCCCCTAGATGGCAGCAATGACTCTTTTGACAAGATTGGGTAGGCGTCAGTAGAAGACGTGAGGCGGAGCTAGAGGAGACAATGGCTGGGGAAGGGAAGAGAACATGGCGACCGGTTGCAAGCAGCTCACGCTCGAGCAGTTTTTTTCAAAGACGAAAAGCATCGACCAACGCTAAAGAGCACATTGATGACGACGATGATCATCATCGATGATGATGATGGTGACTCCGAGGTTGGAAGCATTGACGCGGCAGTAGAAGACGTGAGGCGGAGCTAGATGGCTGAAGAAGCGAACAATGGCGACCGGTTGCAAGCAGCTCACACTTGGGAATTTTTTTTCAAAGACGAAAGGCATCGACCAACGCTAAAGAGCACATTGATGACGACGATGATCATCATCGATGATGATGATGATGATGGTGACTCCGAGGTTGACGCTGAAGTTGCAAGCGTTGACGCGGCGGCTATGACGACGTCATAAAGGTTCACCGGCTAGCGATGCTAACACCGGAAAACGCGGAGCACAACCGAGCACGCTCAGGTGGACGTTCAATCGGACGACGGAGTGCCCCGAGTCCAATACATATTCATCGAAGGAGTGTGTACAGTCTGCTACTTGCTATTCCCCGGAAAAAAAGGCCGTCAAGAAAGTGTAATGTCTGCACGCGAAAGGAGCCATCGCAAGTGAAACTAATCTGTTGTGCAAATCCTGCTGCGTCTCCTTGCTCGCATGGGAGCGTTACAAAAAGAAAAACTGTATTTGAAACATCCACATAATTGTAAGTAGTACCACAGTTGCACACATTTGTAAATAGTTTGCGAAATTGTTTTGTCAAATTGTTACACTGTTGAATGGAAATAAACGTATTTTGCCATCCAAAAACACTTTTTCATTGTTGGTGATAGCGTTTTACAGAAGTAAAGCACTATTTAGGTGTTTGTGGCATCATTCATGGACAAAAAGAAGTGTACAATTCACTAGAGTGCATGAAATAACATCGTTTCACAAAAAGCTCTTTTTCTCCGCTTTTTGTTTCAAAACAGAGCATTTCGGTGAAACTAACCATTTTCTATTGTTGATTACTGAAGAACGGAATAAGGTAGAAACAAACTTTTTTTTCCTGATGAAAGATGAGAGTTCAATCTTTCATTTGGTAGTATGTGTGTTTCCATAGTCCAAACACAACATTTTCTGTGGACCTTGAAAGATCAGTCAAAATGCTTAAATCGGCTGGCACTGGCGACATCCCGTTTCTGAAAACATCTGGCAGTCAAAGAGTTAATTCCGATTTTGTTGTTGTGAAATCAGATATATATTTTTTTAGTAACCTATTAATTGCGATCTCAGTCTGTCTGCTGTGTGGATGTAATGCGTCCCCAAAGTGACCCGCATGCGCAGAAGAGGATACAATGTCACTCACAACGCCGTGTTTGCGGAAGTAAATACGTATGGTCGAGTGCAGTGGCTAGTAGGACTTCATTTCCCATGATTCTTAGATGCTACAGCAGGAAGTAGTCCTAGTTACGGCCAATGTCTGCTACCAATTAGTTGCGGAACGCAAATGTGAATTTGGAAGTAAATAGAAAGGAATTTCACAGTTAAATTCCCTTTTAATGGGTTCATCGTATAAATCGCGACACACTATCACTATGTGATTGACTGACACATGGCAAAAAAATATACGGGACGCCGGGACAAGACCTGCGTACTATCGGGACAAAACCATGAGGAATCGAAATCCGCCGTGATGTGGTGGCAAAGGCTCAATTTGGGACTGTCCCAGCTGAATCGTGATGTCTGCTCACCCTAAGTCGTGCACTTATAAATGTGGAACCCACATCATTTTCTAAATGTGTTTTTGACATGCAACTCTTAACGAAGGGCCCGTCTCAAACGGTGCATCATCCAATAATAACAGTCATCACTAGATAATTGTCCAATGAATGTGGTGCCGTGTTCATATGGAGGTAAAGAAGTTGTTTTTCTTGCGACAGTGTTTTTTTTTCGCAGTTGTATACAGACCTAAAGGCATCCGAGCTCGCAGGCAAGCCAGTGCAGGCCCTACGCTCAGACGTCAGACGGCACCTCCACTGTCTTCTCTTTCGCGTCTGGGTCATCTGACACCGCTCTCATGGTTTGTGTGTTGAAGCGCCCTGGAGGGCTCATTGCTTTTAATCAACGCAGACGGATGATCCTAGAAATAGTTTCAACCAAGGAAAAGACACGTCAGTTTGGTACTGAAAACAGAGCCAACAAAGACGTAAGGACAAAGCAGCAGCGGGATAGGTCGCCACATGGAATGCGAGATTAGAGGGCAGAGCAGAACAGATATTTAAGCTGTTTGTGTTTGTAGAGTAAGCAAAATATTGCTGTGTCATTACCTTTTTTGTTTTGAGGTGGTTGGTCCCCTCAGCAACATAATACAATTATCTGAAAGAATGTTGCCCTCATATGGTGAGACATGCTTGCGTATTAATGTCTCATTAAGGAAAATAATGACTTTCCTACCAAATAAAACTTTTACAGAATGTGTCTATAGCTACTGCCTGCAGTGACAAGTATTTTTGCCACTAAATCCATCAAATGATGCATCGATTCTGCACCGACATTAGACGGGGAGCACGAAATGTTCTATTGATATTAAAAAAATGGAACCTACCAAAAGAAAGATTAGAGTCTATTCTTTCATCAGGAAAAAAAAAAAAGTATATTTCTGTGTTTAGCATTAGAATATAGCTAAGTTTCATTATCATTCACAAAGAGCCTTTTTGCAACATGGCCCTGGTTAATCTCTAATACTCTGCTGCCTCCTGCTGGTCATTTTTGTGATAACTACCATTGATTCAAGCGTTCTCTTCAGTTCAAAAGCTGCTTCAAAGCCTTCTGTATGCTCTAGAAGAAGAAAAAAAAAAACGTATGGTTAAGTTTTTGGGACCATGGCAGTATTTAAAATAGACCATTTTTATCTCTTTGACTGCCAAAAATGTTAAATAACGTTTAGTAAAATCCTATGGAGGAGTGCCAAAGACGTTAAAAGACGTTTGTTTCAAAACAGAGGTGAAACTAACCATTTTCTGTTGTTGATTACTGAAGAACGGAATAAGGTAGAAACAAACTTTTTTTTTCTGATGAAAGATGAGAGTCCAATCTTTCATTTGGTAGTATGTGTGTTTCCATAGTCCAAACACATAATTTTCTATGGACCTTGAAAGATCAGTCAAAATGCTTAAAATCGGCTGACACTGGGGACAACCCGTTTCTGAAAACGTCTGACAGTCAAAGAGTTAAATGTTTTTGGCCGTAAATGAGTTAAGGACAAGCATAGAAATTGAGCTGTACATGTAGTTGCAAGTAGAGAAAAAATATATAGTGTTCGTATCTCAATTAATATCTTTATCTAGATTTTGATATAACGATATAGCGTTCAGCCCTTCTCTTATCAACCACCCCCCCCCCCCACGTACAACCTCCTTTATGGAAGTAATTGTTAATTTGGCACAACCTGAACCTTTTATTTGTTCTTCCTATCGCCGTCTTCCCTTAATTATATGGGTGCTCTTAGTCTGCAGCTGTCACTTGCTAATCTTGGGTGCGGGCCATCAAAGATTGATGACTTCATATTGCAAAATGCCTTGGGGCACATTAACATTTATTGAAATGCAACACACACAAAAGTCCTTTTATTAAAACCACTCCAGGCTTCCCAGGAAGACAATAAATCCCAAATATAATATATAGATAAAAAAAAAAAAAGATCCACACACGCTTATGTAATTGGTGATCAAGACGGGGTACTCGCCCTGAATAATTGGATGATGTAATTGTTTCATCGCTGCAGCATTTTATAAAAATGATAAAAAAGTAGGAGTTTTATATTCCCACTTTTATGTGACTGTTATCATAGCACTGAATATGACAAGTAGAGGTGAGATTCGATTAGCAAATTAATCATTATCTTTGATATTTGACTAAACATTTAGAGACCTTGTTTAATTAAAAAAAATTCCAAATCCTCTGAAGTTTATCCTCTCAACAGTAAATATTTTCATGACTTTGTAGTCCTGCATGAAAGCAGACTAATTATCATTGTATTGAATCAAAATTTTCAAACATCTGCTTTTACTTTGGAAAACAATGGTCAACATTTTGGCCTGTTTTCTGACATGTCACGGACCAAACCACTAACTGAAACTGTTTGTGCATTATTTTTTTTTTTGCACTTTCAATTTGAAACAGTGTCTTATTTTTTTTCAATAAAGAGATGGAAATGATTATTATTTTTTTCCAATTAAAATAGTTGCTGCCCTAATGATGAGTGCTATGTGACGATAGACCTGACAAAGCAAACACAACAAAGTAATTTGTTGTGCACCAGGGAGGTCTATTAAGGCAGGAAAGTGTAAAACATCATATAACGTAACAACTTTCAATTGTTTCGCCAATATGAACAGGAGTTTCAAAACAACATATATCCAAGCTTGTATTAGTTGTTTGGTGTTTACTTGAATTAATGATTTTTTTTTTTTAGGAGAGTATATTTAACTTCTCTGGTATAGTAAGTAGCAGATTGTGTGCACCATAGCAACAAAACCAGTTGGTGATGACTTATTATTAGACCCGGTGATGCTGTACCTCTCCATCCTACACACAGCGGAACACGGAAGTAGTAGGAGTTACATGAACTCTTAAAATTAAATAATATTCTATACATCTATCAAGAAAAAAAGGTGATAGCTAATCATTTATTGGTTATGTGTTGTCTAATAATAGACATTTTCACCTTTTTGCCAAAGAGCCATGAGCAGTTTCTCTGAAACAATACAAGTTATTTCTTGATGTACGAAGTAACCTTCAATGGGCTCATCCTGCTTAGAATTTGCGTAGATCTGTATTAAGATGAGCTCAGCATCATAATTTATGTCAACCAGGCCATGATACAGACACGTCTGTTGCTTATTTCAGCCTACAAAAAACCCATTTTGTGGCACATTAACATCAACAGTGAAATGATCAATCAGTCAGACAAAGTTCTAATTCTGCAGGTTCCTCCTAATTTTCTACAACAATGGATTTCCTGCTCTGCCCTTTCTTTGCTTTTCCCCGTCTCCTTCCTCAAACATACAATTGGTTTGTATTGATTTCCCGAACATCTTTCTGAGATGACTCATTCTCTTGTTCTGGGATTCTAAGAGATAAGATGTCGTTAGGATTCTTGTCTCATTCGAGGTGACGTTTGTTTTGGTGTAAGGTCTTTTTTTGGCCTTTTTCGGCTCAAAACGGTCTCAAAATTAGTAGGTGGGAAAGATTGATAGTGTATTCTGTCTTCAAGAGGAATAATGTATTTAGTGGGGCAGAGGCTGGCAAGAGGTGTGCTGTGGCGCCCCCTGAGCAGCATTTGGCCCTCCTTGGGTGTTTTGTAAGCATTTGACAGGTGAAATAGTGTGGGAACTGTGGGGGGTGTTGCTTTAAAATGCTTTTTGTTGAGCTTGTCGGGATGTGGAGGTGCCTAGTGAATGCTCAATAGCTCTGTAGGAGACGCTGGTGAATGGTTGTGTACTGGGAGTAAAAACGGCTTCCGTAAGAGCTGCGCGGATTGTCTCGGAGGCTCGTTCTGTGAGGGAAATTCCTCATGGATTCGTACTGGAGTCACCTACGGATGAGTCAGAGAAGAACGTTTTAGTCCCTGATCGACCTGATTTTAAAATACTTTTCTGAGCTTGGACAAATTAGAGGTTTGCCGCACAATGTTTTGCTAAAGCACCGACATCATGCATGGACGTTTTTCGTGAAGGCACAAAGCAATCTTTCTGTCTACTTTTATTTTCATTATCATGGTTGTGGTTCATGCATGGTGGAGATCTTGGACGGGGCATGATAAATTCAAGTCAGATGTTATGACTGGTATATCTCTTACAAATATGCTATTAATTTGTTTTTATAAGTTTGGTCCAAATCCCTCAAGGCAGTGCAGATCCAGCAGGGCTTCCTGGTTTTTGTTGGTGGTTTTTGTTGAACTGGGGTCAGACTGTGAGGTTTTTGGATGTTTTCGGTAAAAGAAGGGTCAAATTGGTTCCTGACAAACCAGAGCAAGATTTCAGATTTGTGCTTTTAGTTTAAGCACGGATATATTGAATGATATTATAACATTTTTAATACCTAATTTCATATATCAACTATTGTTACACATTATGAACATTTTAATTCTTTATATTAACCTTGTCGAAATGTTTTGTGTCCTGTGCAGAGCAGATGGTGTTGACTTCGTATAGGCTGACCTTAAGCTGGGACATACTATTTAGTCTAAAAAAGTTCCTTCTCAGCACTTTGTGCGAAAACACATTTGGTCCTTGAGAACCGAATCTGTTTTGAACACCCACACCTGACTCTGTTTTCGCCATCGCTCACGGAAAAGTACCAGAGAGTATGTTTTGTCTACAAATGAAAGAGAGGAGGTCTTTTTAACTATAAGAAACCGTTGTGCACGCGGAAGAGCTACATTTGACGCTCTGAATCCCACGATGTTTAAGTGATGATAGAGGCTGTTATTTGTCCAGAGATTCTCTGTTTTTTATTAAATCATTTTTGCAAAGGTGTATTTTTCTTGCATTAAATCTATCTTCATTTTTGGAACACGCAAAGAGGACAAAATTCTGATATTCCTCTTCAATATTGAGAAGGAAAATAAAACATGTTTACGGAAAGGATGCCAGGGTAAGCGGCACATGAATCGATGTAAACTAAATGAGAAGAAACCAAGCGGTATGATGTGCGGCATTGAACGGATGAAGGAATGCGGATTTCGAAGGAATACCTCATGGTTGCTTTTAGTGATGAAGAAAGTTCGGCCGAGAGCAAAGAAGAACGAGGGATTGTTCAGGGCCGGCGCCTGGCGTGGAGCATTGTTCATCCTTCTCTTTTGAGCTCAACGAGACAGGAGCGTTTCACACGCCACTTGCAGGCATCCTGCTGGGCAGCCCCGGAAGGGGGCTATTGCAGCCGGCAAACAAGGCTTGGCCATAGGGATAAATTACTCTGAATGAAGGGGTCTGTTTGCCGTTTTCTCGACGTATTCTGAAAGGAGCCAGAAAGGGAAAGAATTCAACCCCAACCACAGGTTGTCCGCTTCACTTTCTGGAAAATCTTTGCCTTCCAAGTCACCGATTTAACATCCCGACGCCCTGCAAACTCTACACTCACCTCTGCTGGCATGTTCCTCGGTTGTTGTCCCAGAAAGACTTTCTTCAACTTGCGATGATTGTTTATTAATGGACTACTCATTTTTGTATATTCCCATTTAAAACATCCTTGAAGTTCAAGCAATTCTTGTGACAAATTGGTAGACTGTGGAAAACAGTGGCCTCCAGCTCCAATTTACAAGTTAGTCTTTAGCCCAAACGCCACAGTTTAACATCATGCAGATATCTGTGCCAACACAGTAGAGGTTAAATCTGCCAAGTGAATCCCCTGATGCTGTGCTCTTTTCTAACTGAATATTGATTGCAGAGCTGGAACCTCGGTTCCTGCTCTTCTCATCCAGGCAAAGCCCATAAAGCCAGTTACCGCTTGCCCACATGGAATAATCTCTTCTTATTACATTTATACCCTCATAGTGAGTTCACATTCACAGGCATGGACCAAAAGGAGACGGTAATACTTATCTGGGCTTCGCAGCTGCTTCGAGGTCTTTTAATGAAGAAAATTGCTCATGTGCAAAATCCATCCGTGCTTTTGGCGCCTGCAGGAGAAACAACTTTTCAAATCGATCTCAAATGATTCCAACAGGCTAACCTGTGCGTTGTCATGGTTCAATTTAGGCCTGCAATCAGGCCTGGTTGTGGCAATCCTGACTCTTTTTTAAGAATGAATAACTACCATTGAATATAGACATCCAATTTTGGTCCATGTTTAGGTCATTGCAATCATTTGTGCTTGGATGTGAATTTTAAGCGAAATGTTTTGCATCAAAGCTATTTAAAATATTTATGGGGAGGAGGCCTCAGCAAAGCCAAAGATATACTGTATATGAAAACTTGTGGAAATGAACAAAACTATGGTCAAGTCTGTTTTTCTGTCCCTCATTCTGTTTGTCTAGTAAATCTAGATTATTTCTTCACCAGATTGACTTTAATCTTTCATCATGCAGTCACAGAGCAAGAGCTTGATAAATTCCATGGAGGAGAAGGGAAGACGTATGTTTTGGCACTTGTAGCACTTACAGTCTGACTCTCTGGTCTGGATCTGATCCAGCCTACATTACTTGCAGACACAAATAATAAAAAGCCACAAATTAGCAGACCGTGTCCATTGTGGAGAAGTGCTGCTAAAAACAGTAACTTGTCACACTCACAGAGGTTTAAATTCCTTCTGAAAATCTCGCTTCTACCTGGACACCGGTTAGCATAGCGATGTTGACACTATTGAGCTAGCAAACCAAAAACATGGGATTTGGTTGCTTCCACGGTAAGACAACTTTTCTTCTGGTCATTTAGTGTGGGTTTAATTGAGTATTTTTGTTTCATGTTGTTGAACTGAAGAAATTTTTCAATGCCAGTTTAAACTACCGGTAGCTACATGCAAACCTGGAGTGCTGTTTTTTTTTTTTTTTTTCCTTAAAATGTGGTTGATTTCAATTAAGTGTTGGCCATATGCATAATACATTTACTGGAATGTCTTGATTCAGGTCAGACTGTCGTATTGCAATTGCTTTCCTCTACGGTTTATTCATTAGTAGTCATTTGTTTGAAAGATTTTTGTTTCAGAGAGTCTTTGTAGACAGGAAAGAAAAAGGGAACAACTGCAAGTTCTGTGGGAAGTATAGTATGCAACCGCACCATTTGGTTATTGGATTGCCTTTTCACTGTTATGTCATGCTAGTTGAGGGCAAAAAGAAAAGCATTTCAAGAAGAGATCGCTACTTGAGTGAACTCTGATGTTCTGATACTTGAGAGAGGCCCCAGTTTGGGGGTAAAGTAGGTGTGTTTGTGTGTGTGTGTGTGTGTGTGTGTGTCGGTGGGGGTGTCATCTGTCTGACAATCTGCGGATTAGGGCGAGCTTTGACACCAAGTGCTCTCTCAGCACATTACCCACCAAGTATGGAGTTCACAGCCAGAGGCAAAGTGCAGTGCACTGCTGTGTTTTTACACTGCCAGGCCTTGCACGTACACGCACGCACAAAAAACATAGTACGAAAATAACAAATATTAAGTATTATCGTCCTAGAACCACTGCAGCCTATAAAAATAGAAATAAATGGATAAGATGGTCAAAAATACATGAAATCTGAGTACTTCGATTTTTGGAGATTCTAAATTATGACATTTTGAACTGTTGCTGACCGTGTTTTGGTCTCAGCTATCATCCAGATGCTCTCTATAGTGCATGATTAGCCCTTGATTCCATGACTATATTGTACAGTAAAGTATGCCGAGCATAAAATATTTCCAGTAACTGTAGCGTGTCTACACCAATGCCCGAAGAAGCAAATAAAGGCCATAAAACAGGTGAACTCTAAAAATCCATAGCCATCCCTATAGCCACTGATAAACATTGCTTCAATTTCTGTAAAAAAAAAAAAAAAAAAAAAACTGACTAACAAAAAAACACAACTCAATACAGCATGGCTATGAACTGATAACTACCTACACGTTAACCTTATCTTTTTTTTTTTAGACACATTTCAGTCTGTGCCAAGTTTATTACATTTTGACACCCAATCTTGTCAAAACTGTCATTCTCTCCCAGCAGATAGCCATTTATCTGACCAGTATGACAGTCGGGGTTGCTGCCTCAGCAGGCCTTGAACAAATACACAAAATTTTCTCTCTCTTTCTCACTCTTTACCGTCTACTCGCCTCCTCTCTGGCTCCATGCAGAGTGCTTGGTTTCTCACCCACACCTCATAAAAACACCACATGAGGCTTTCCTGTTCACGGTTAGGACCACCAGACCCGCAGTTCTTTATCTACCCATTTTAGTGTTTGTGCTAGCGCGGCATCCATCTTTTCTATGGGCTTCAACAGCAGCATCTGCATCTTCATTGCCCTGTGTTGTCCCTTAAGCATGTTTGTTGCCATTGCAGCATCCCATCAAGCCGTTACGGTTCTGCTTGTGATATCTTTCATGTGTTCTCTCTTTTGAAGTTAATAAAGGCTTTCCTCCACATAAGTGCACACACACATACGTTAATGCACACACATTGCGTTCCAAAGCCACATAAGTACTGTGTGCGAAAGCCTGAGTCATGACAAAAGGCTGACAGTAGTGGAAAAGGAAATGTAGTATGACAGGCTCGCTCTCTGTCCTTTAACCCCTTCTTGGTCCAGTGACCAGAACCAGCGCACACGCAAACAGTACAATTTACCTACAGACGGAGACGTCATTCACCATACATTGTTTTTTTTTTTTAATTAATAATTTTTTTTCTGGAGAGCTCAGTATTGTTAATTCGGTAATTTTGCCGGATGTCATAATTTTATTGAATTTTTTTTGTATGTGCGTGCGTGCCTGCGTGTGTGTATTCATTAGTTCACCTAAAACCTATTAAAAAATCCCGTACCGTTCACCTAAACCGAACACTTCCAGCCAGAGGCCGTCAGGAGACCCGAGGAAGGACCAAAGAAAAGAAAGAAAAGTGAAATCCAGCACCGACCAGACACCACCCACCAGGCCACCATACATTGTTGTCACCAAGTGTCACGATGATTCTACATGGATCAACAGATGAAACTTTGGACAAAGTAAACAAATTAACCGTTGAAAATGAATGCCGAATCAAAATTTTCCTATTCGAGTTAGAATGCGTCGTAGCATATTGTCGTCAGAGAGGAATGTTTGGATAAGATGCCCCTTATCTCTTCTACTGTACGAGGGGATTGCACAAGCATGCAAGCTACGTACTTGCTACATTTGAGCGCGTACGTAGCCGTCCTTGCAATGGGAATATTAGGCTGCAGCCTCGCTGTTGGCCGGCTAGGGCTGACAAACTAGCTTAGCACTAGCTAAAATGAGGCTACGCGACGGGGTTGGATTTTAAAATAATTTTGTTGGACTATGAAGTGTTTTTCAGGAAAAGTACAATAAGTAACGGTAACCGATTCGAGTGGCTTTGTGACTCGCTCGTTGAACGTGAACAAGAATTGAGATTCCGATTTTTTCCGCGAGACCAGGCATTAATGTTTAGATTGGCATTACTGTGCTACAACATACAGTTATGTCGTTCAAATTCATGAAGGGCTTATGATTGGTGTTGATTGAATACATTCAAATGTGGAACAAGAAGCTTTTGCTCATGCCACTTCTAGCATGTGACATGGAATAAATGTGATATTAAATTCGGAAGAAATACACAAATTTGATATAATATAGAGTATTTGCTGACTATATAACCCATGAATAGAAACGATAACCTCTGCTTGCAACCGTCACACAACAACCGTTTGTTTTGAGATCCGGAAAACCAGCCCCGTTCTTTCCGTGTTTGAATTACTTTGTAACGTCCTTTCTTTTCCTTTTCCATATTGCTCTCATTCTGTCTGGCTCTCCCCTCCTCAACAAAGTGCCAGCCAGAATGACCGGCAGCCGTGCACTCATCCCCAGCCAAGTCAGTGTTGTGTTTGAACTGAATTCAGAGAAGGCTGGCCGGTTATGGATCGTTTGTGTGCGTGCTTTCAGTTGTATGCAGTTCAGTTGATTAGTTTCCTTATTTCAACCAAACAGAGCGATATATCAGCGACGTTCTAATTGTGATGTTCTCGTTTCTCGAAGAAAGCGTGTATCCTCCCGCATGCTTCTCACTTGCACTTAGTTAATTGGCATCAGCTTGGCTCAGTATACGTTTGTGTTCTTTCTGTTACGTGCTTGAATGAATCACTGCACGTGACTATCGTGGCAGTGCATCTCTATATTTAAGTTAGCCTGGAGATTGTTTGGCATTAAAGGTCGACAGTGGTCAGAACAAAACACGCCCTCTTTCTGAGCTCTACGAAAGTGATTGAATGCCACTGTGTGATAAGAGCTTTAATGAAAGCCTGAGATAAGCAGGTGTGAAAAGAAACCCGCGTTGTGTGCGAGTGGGCAAGCCAGAAGGATGAGCTTGTGATGACGAGTCTGTCCAGAAAGATTTTTAGTTATGCTTTGAACGTTTGGCATCAACTCGGAGCTTGTTTGCCAGTCCCGAGTTCCAAAACCAGATATTTTAGAGTGAATTCCAAAACCCCTGCTGCATCTCTTTCACCCAGCAAGGCTCAACTTTGTGCTGCTGTGGTTCGCGGCTGGCTGCACTGATGCAGCCGGACCTATGATGGGCAAATTAGTAGGTGCAGATGAGCCAATGGAGCAGCAGAACTGGCCTGTTTGGCATCTTGCAGTCATGTCAGCGTGGCAGAGCCCACACAACCACAGGGAATGTAGTGAATGTGTTCTTTGTGGGCTGGAGGAACTTAAAAGTACCCATATGTTGTCATGGAGTGTAATATGGAGTTAAAATAAGAACAAAGACCCTGGGAAATGGAACGTTCACTTATTTGAGTCAAATGTAATTAATATTATTTAATGTGAAAGGTTGAAGGGAATTGTGTTTGCACAGTTTTCCATACAGTTACAACACTGACGGCTCTGTTAGCATAAGCCTGTTTGTGTTTGCAAAGGTAGCCATTAGCGAATGGTGATTTATCGTCAGGATTCGTTCAAGGTGACTACATTCGCTGGAGTTCGTCCGTCCGTCCGTCCGTCTTCTTCCGCTTATCCGGGGTCGGGTCGCGGGGGCAGCAGCTTTAGCAGGGAAGCCCAGACTTCCCTCTCCCCAGCCACTTCAGCCAGCTCATCCGACGGGACCCCAAGGCGTTCCCAGGACAGCCGAGAGACATAGTCTCTCCAGCGTGTCCTGGGTCGTCCCCGGGGCCTCCTGCCGGTAGGACATGCCCGGAACACCTCCCCAGGGAGGTGTCAAGGAGGCATCCGAACCAGATGCCCGAGGCCACCTCAACTGGTTCCTCTCAACGTGGAGGAGCAGCGACTCGACGCTGAGTCCCTCTCGGATGACCGAGCTTCTCACCCTATCTCTAAGGGAGAGTCCGGCTACCCTGCGGAGGAAACTCATTTCGGCCGCTTGTATCCGGGATCTTGTTCTTTCGGTCACGACCCACAGCTCGTGACCATAGGTGAGGGCAGGAACGTAGATCGACCGGTAAATCGAGAGCTTTGCCTTTCGGCCGGAGTTCTCCAACAGTTTTTTTTTACTTTTTACAACTTGCGACAAGAAAAACCATGAAACCATTTGGCGAACATTGCGACCTTGAACAAACCCTGAAGGGAAATCCACATTCGTTACCTTTGCAAACGTTCACCCCATCAGTGGGATCCAGGTTTTGGTCCTTTGTTTTTACTGTATGAAGCATTTAGTTTTAACCCAGATTTGAACAGGACCAGCCACAAAATTAGCAACAAGATGTAGGTAGAGCTGCTCATGTTAGGAGTTCGGTTCAAACAGATTTCGCTTTTTTCTTTGAGCATCTATGTTGCATTTTTAAGTTTCATTCACTGAAATCTTAAATCATTTAGTAAATCCTGTAGATAGCACCGTGGGCAAAGTTGGCCTACAGTCACTTAAGTGAAATTCAAGAAGTCAATCTTTTGCATTTGAATTAAAAACGCACCACAGCATTTTTGTAAAGATTTAAGAATAGTGATAAATTAGTTCCATTGCTGCAAAGAAATTCTTTGGCTTGATTCTGTTGTTCCTGTGTGGAGATTTAATTTCCATTCCATATTTTTCAACTTTATACAAACTAAACTGCGTTTAAAGTCTTGTCTGTCCTCCTTATAAATCATGGTATTAGTTGTTTAGAGGTTCTGCGTCATTATTACACATTGCTGTGTCAGCACTTCTTTGACAAAGCATGAACACTGTTGGCGGACAGTGAGCTGGGACACCAGTCGGATCCATTGTGTTGGTGCAACACCGTTGGGAGGGACTACGTGGGGCGCAGCTGAATGCAGCTACTTGAGGATGGTTCTGGCTCAACAGTTGCTGGGACACGGTTGGTCTGCTGCAGCTACGCCATTACCGCTGCTTTTCAGCAGCCGAAAGGTGACAGAGGATAGACAAAAGGCATTACGCATTCCCTTCTTACACAGTTACTATGTCGGATGGCTCAAACAACCGCTCGTCTAGTTCTTGCTTATCAGTTTTCAAAGCATGACACTCAAAGAAAGATGTCGTTCCGACCCTCCAGGTAGTCTCCCGGGCGGTCCATGGCTAATTATCTTGTAGCCTTTTTATGTAGCTCAAAGCCTGTGGCCACCTGCGCTCCAGCCGGGTTACTATTGTGTCTTTTGGCTCCACTATTCTCTCCTCCATTCCTTACACGTCAATTATAACAACTGCAAATTATGTTAGCTCAAAGACTTGCATGCTGCAGCCACCTGTGGTTCACTGGGCTTATGTAGAGCTAGATTTTGAGTAACGTTATGTGCGTCCGTAGAGGTGTGGTGTTTGCGGTATCATTTGTGTTTACTTGAGATGTTGGGCCACCTGCGCTGTTCCGCAGCAGGCCTGTTAAGACCGTTTTGTGGCTGAAGCGGCGGCGGATCCTTGGTGGCCTTTGTTTTCTTTTTCGCCTCTGACCGTTTCCTGTTAAAACACACGGCACCGCTCCTGGCAGCAGCAGGTGAAGGGCGAGTTTAGCCGGCGCTTGCCTTACTGTTGCCTGACGACCAAGTTCAACAATTCAAGTTAGCAACATTTCTTATTGGATGGATAAAAGAAGCCTTTGTTTCCTCCACTTGTCGAGCTTGTGAAGTGATGGGGCGGTATTTGCCGAAATTCAAGCGCAAACAAGTCTGTGCGTATGCTGACTGTCCCGCAATTCATAAGCTCCGAGGCAGATTTTAATCAAGGTGGGCGGTTAATTAAAACATGTTCTTCTCTAAACAGTTTCTTTGTTTTTTTATGTACTTCATTGGCAGGGTGACATAGCGGTCTTGTCTTTAGTTAGTGCTGTAATTAGTGGTGTTTCCATCCAATTATTTCAAATTTTTTAAGCGAATTTACTGAAAATGCACAAAACGGACATGCGACTTATGCCCGTTTCCATCTGTTCTTCTTTTGCGAATATTGAGAGGGGACTCCGCTTCTGTAGGTGGCGCTATACACCATAGAGATGGCATCCAGCAGTAATTTAAAAGAAGACCAGGGATCGACTGCGCCATGCGATGACGTCGTACGAGTTTGCTTTTGTAATTCTTGATCAACTTAAGCGTTTCTTTGCGGTTTTCCATCTAAAATAGTATTAATATTTGCTTTTTTAATTCATTTCAAAAAGATTTCTGTTTCGGCGGCACCCCCAAACACACTTTACTTTATCGTCCGACTTTGGGACTACAAATGTTCGTGTGATGTAATATCTGGTCAAAAACGTGTGACTGGAATCCGGTCTTGCCAACAAATATTCACAAAACCTGTTTCCATAGCCAAAATTCGTGTTTTCCTTTTTTGCAAGTTTTGGGCCCTTTTTCGAATTTCTAGCGTTTCCGTTCCGTTTTATTTTCGCGTTTCTTGAAAATTCAAATAAAAATGGGTGGCTGGAAAAACAACTATTGTAATTTTACTACTCTACTCTACACAATTTTTTTTATTCTTTAGGAAAGTGTTGAAACAAAAGTTTTTGGTAGCAAAAGTCAAACGGCTACGTAGTAAAGTTTTTAGCTGCTTTAATAAATGCTCTTAGTTTCAACATCAATTGAAGAAAACATCGGCAATTTAGGTCTTGACATGTACTGAACTGACAGACAAAAAGCTTAAACACCCTCACTTAGCACTTCATTTTCAACGCTTTCAAAAGATATTAAACTCGATCAAATCTGACATTTCATTGTTACCATCAACTAGAGAAAACAAAACACATTTTGTCTATCGGATAATTGATAGTATATCAGTCTATTAGACTCTGCTATACGTTCACAACTTTATATTCTTGACTGAATGGCGAATGAACAACTATTCACGCACACTTATAGCTCAGTCAGTGTCTCTTGAAAACAGGCCGGCATGTGATTTGCTATCTATGGGATGCATCGGGGGTTAGTCACGCTGGTCGTCTTCAAAGCGCCACGCTGCCATGGCTGGCAGCTGCATGCTCATTTTGATCCCCGTTCCAAATGTGGTCCTTAAACTAATAATGTGTTGGTCAGAAGTCATAAAAATATCTTTTATATGTTTGATCTGTTTGATTTTGGACTCATCGCATATCTGTGTTTATTGAATGAGCCACAGAATGTTAGTTTCAAATAGAATAAACCAGTAAGTATTTTTTTTTTCCCGGGCAGCTATGAGATGTTATTTATACTTTAAAAAAAGTAAAACCTAAAGCGCTTGTTAACGATGACTCGGGCTTCCATGTGTTTTGCAGTTCAGGTATAAAATACGTGTGATTATGACCTTTCAGAACGGGTAAACTAGATTCTGACTGCCAAAGAACTGCAAAAAACGACAAATGGCTCGACAATGAAAAATGATGAAGCAGAAATAGGGTGTTCCCGTTTCTCCATCATGCTAGCAGACACACGGGGTCTGGAAATAAGGGTCGGGGAGAGAGAAGGTGGGGAAGGGGTTGGGAATAAGAGGGGGACAGCTTTAGGGGAAGTGTGATGAAGGGATGGTGAAAAGAAAGGAATGAGAAGAAAGAATGGGGGACTAAAAAAGAAAGAGGCCATTAATTTAGTGCAGTGGGAGGGATCTGAAGGTTACTGAGCTCTCTCTGCCAGGCCCTCCTGGGTTGACTGATGCCTTTGTGAAGGGGCCAGGAACCACACGCACACGCGCGCGCACACGCACGCGCACGGATCACACTATCCAAAACCATCCATGAACTCTGAAGTATTCCACTGAGTTTTTTGCAGAACAAGATCGAACAAGGTGGTCATTTAATGTGCTTTTAGTAAACAAGAGCTTTATTTATTCCTTTCCCAAATGACGTGTATTACGGTATTAATGTGAGATCACGTATTCCTTAAAACCTAATGAGGGTTACATACTATACAGAATGCATTTTAGCTAAACGTATGCAGTATATTCAGCTAGGGACCCTCAACTATGTTATAGTCTGTTGAATTGTTTGAAAAATTGTACAATTGTGTCGTCCCTAGCCTATCAAATAAGTGGTGATTTATTTTCTTAACACTACAGTCAGTATTCATGTCCACCCCCCAAAATGTTTTCTTGTAAACTTGTAATTTGTCTGAAATATTTTTCCCCTCCAAAGAAAACATTTACACTTGTGTATTTTCTTTGAACTGAAATGGGGGGGAAAAGTGAATAAATCAACGGTGTGCTGCTTTAGAAAGATGTTATCTCAAAGGTAATCTGAGTTGACATGACAGTGCTTGTTCAAACTGGCAGGCATATGCGGGATTGGATCTTTCTGTGGACACAAACTACCTGAGGCTGTGTTGTTACACATGGATGTGATATGAAATCGTTGCCATGCGTATTATGTTGATCAGTGCTTTTTTTTTTTATGTAATAATGCAATATGTTACATGCTTTACTCTGAATTTGAATATTGCTTTATATTGTCTTTTTTCTTTTAAAAATGAATAAAAAAAATAAAAAAATAAAAAAAAATTTAAAGCATAAAAGCACAATTACTGCAAAAATATATATAGCCCAAAGACACACAGTTGAATTATTTTGAATTTTCTTGTAACATTGAAAGCTGACATCAAATTTGTGTTTTTTTGTGCGTTATTGGTTTTTTTTGTTGATCAGGGGAAGACAAAACAGGTTTTACTTCTTTGTGTCCCCTTTCATTCTTTTGCTTTACTTTGAATTTGAATATTGCTTTTTAATGTCTTTTTTCTTTTAAAAATGAATTCAATAAATTGATTGATAACACATTTTAAAACTGGCTTGGATATCAATACATAAAGCATTCAAATGCATCATACAAAGACTTTGATTGCCCACATTTACAGAGACTGATCGTAATCTTAATTCATTTAAACTCAAAAAAGGTATAAATAATTTTTTAATACTTTGTCCTTCACTCCCAAAAACATATTTATGCGTCTTTTTAATGCTAGAGCATACAGAAGGCTTTGATGCAGCTTCTGACATAAAGAGGTCGCTTAAAGCAATGGTAGTTATTACAGAAAACGTCCAGGTGGCAGCAGAGTATAAGAGATCAACCAGAGCCATGTTGCAACAAGCTCTTTTTGACAGTATTTTCAACAGGAATGTAAATAATGATGAAACTTAGCTATATTGTAATGCTGATTGCTGCAAAACGGAAACAGTACAAATATACTTTTTTTTTCTGATGAAAGAAGAGACCGTTCTTTCTTTTGGTAGGTTCCATGTTTTTATAGCAATAGAACACAATATTCTGTGGGCCTTGCAAAATCTGCCAAAATCCAGTAAGACAGCCTGGAATGATGGCGGTTGCTTTAGTGAAAATGTCTGGGAGGGAATGAGTTAACTCTTTGACTGCCAAAAACGTTAAATAACGTTTAGTAAAATCCTATGGAGGAGTGCCAAAGACGTTAAAAGACGTTTTTCAAAACAGAGGTGAAACTAACCATTTTCTATTGTTGATTACTCAAAAACGGAATAAGGTAGAAACAAACTTTTTTTTCTGATGAAAGATGACAGTCCAATCTTTCATTTGGTAGTATGTGTGTTTCTATAGTCCAAACACATAATTTTCTGTGGACCTTGAAAAATCAGTCAAAATGCTTAAAATCGGCTGGCAACCATGGCATCCCTTTTCTGAAAACGTCTGGCAGTCAAAGAGTTAATCACCATTCACCAATAAATCAATTTTTTTTAGTTGGTAGGATTATGAAGAAATGAAATATGATGACTTTTTGTTAATAATACAAGGGTATTTTTTAAGGTTCTAAAGCAAAACCATATGTAATGTATGAAGTGGGTTTTGATGATTTTTTTTTGTGCTGTTTTTTTCTCTATGTATATTAATCCCTTTTTGTGTGTGTGTGTGTGTGTGTGTGTGTAGGAGTTGAGGGCAGTGCTGAGTGTTCCTGTGGGAGGAACCACTTCACGTGTGCGGTCAGTGCGTTTGGCGAGTGCACCTGTATACCGGCTCAGTGGCAGTGCGACGGAGACAACGACTGCGGGGACCACAGTGATGAGGATGGATGCAGTGAGTTCACACTACTGTTTGGATTTCTTCTCATTTCCATGTTTCACTCAACATTCTGTTTGACAAACACTCAGAAATAATTCATGCTCAGTATTAACAATTTCTTGACTTGTTGGGTTGCTCAATGTGCTGTTTGGAAGACGCCGTATTTTTAAGTGGGCAAGATAGCATGCACCGACACAGTATAGCCTTACAACATTCCGATTCACTGTCTACGTGACGAAAAATGACTTCTAATGGGTTTGGCGAAAGGAATGTTCCATCCCTGAAATTACATTCAGTTTTGGTCCGTGTGTTCTGATTGAGTTGTTTACATGGAGCATTTTCATTCTATTTGGGCTTCTAACTCAATTCTAATGGAAATACAAGGCTCCTTTTATACCAGTCTACTGAGTGATGTTTAGGATAATTTCAACAACAATAATTTGAGGTGGAAAAAAATGCTTTATTATGGTCAACGCCCGCATACTGGTGGTTCCGAACCTGCGGATTTTTTCACAAACTTAACAAATATTTTCCAATGGACTATATCAGGGATGTGATTTTTCCGCTAATTCGCGGAATTCCGCTTTTTTTTTTATCTCCCCCCCCCCAAAAAAAAAAATCCGATTTTTTTATTTTATTTTTTTATTTTTTTTTTAAGTAGTTCATTGTGTATGCACATGACTCCGACAGATAACATCTTCTGCTATAACAAAGACATTTGTGGTATGCTCTAATATGAGTTACTTCATTTGGTCATGATACAATTATTTGTTCATGAAATTTGAACTCTTCAACATTATTTATGTGTTAACTTAGTAATCACATTAGTTAGATATGATGATATTCTCAGTGATCGTTTTTAAAAGCAAAGGCAGTCCAATGTTTTTGAATGTGACTGATTTTGAGTTGACTAAAACTGCCATTTTATATGGGATAGTTCAATATACATTGAAAATTTATGCTGTTGTTTTGTCTATTTCTTTGTCATGTGAGTGCATTGAAAGTACTTAAAAACACGGAAAACCCATGAGCTCCGGGGGGCTGCGCCCCCCTTGTCCCCCCACCAGGGCACTGCCCTGGACCTAGCTGGGTGCCAGCGGCCCCCAGACCCCCGGCTAAATTTTCAGATAATTTCACTTTGGTCAAATCACATCCCTGACTATATGTCACGGAGGAGGCGGGACTTCCAGGTTTTCAACCATCAACTTTGTTTCCGTTTCCGGTTTGCGACGTGTGGGCCGCGTCCCAGTACTTGCGCTTCTTGCCTTTGAGCCCCTCGGTTGCGCGTTCCCGTCGACGGGTGCGAGGCTGCGAGTGTGTAGTGTCTGTCTCGGTGTCCGAAGCATTCCAGATAGCCGAGACGCCCTCCCGCTGATGAGCGGGGAGCGCGCGGTTAGGGGGGCGCAGGGGTGTGGGGGTGCAAGTGTTGGAACGCGGCCAGCAGTGGCGGGAAACGGCGCTGATGTGTAAAAGTCGGACGTCCGTGGCATCTACTCCATATTTTGGCTATTTAAAAGTTTTACGCCAACTTGCCCCTGTTTTCATGTTAAACATAGATGGAAAGTTTAGCATTTTTATTTTTTGAATGTTTTGGGTTTGTATAAAGAGGAAATTAATTAATTCTGCAATGCATTTCAATGGGTATCCCGGACCGGCCCGCAATCAACTGTATAAAGGTCACCACTAAGTGGCTGCCGATTGTTTGCCAACCAGCAGAAAATCAAGTCATACACACTCTATTGTATGATATAGTAATTTCTTTGTGAAATCTGTTATTACTTTTAAGATGCGCAGTTACAAAAACAAACAAACAAACAAACAAAAAAATTCGGGAATATAAATCTGAAAAAAGTGTATAAGCGAATCAGCTAAAAACCCACAAGACTGCACAGGATTTTTCCCTTTTAAGCTCTCAGCTAACATTACAGAAAATGATTATTTAGCACGTATCATACATAACA
Source organism: Vanacampus margaritifer (assembly GCF_051991255.1). NCBI lineage: Eukaryota > Metazoa > Chordata > Actinopteri > Syngnathiformes > Syngnathidae > Vanacampus > Vanacampus margaritifer. The sequence goes on along the minus strand of NC_135435.1, from coordinate 28,769,208 downwards.
TGTTTATACTTTTTTGAGGACACTTGCATTTTTAACAATGTGAAACGAGTGACCTTGACTGATAAGCCTGCTCATTACAGACTGCTTGCTTTCCTGCCTAGCTGACCCTCCCTTTTCCCTCCCAAAACCTAACCAGGCTACATAAAGAATCTTCCCATGATAATTTACTGCGCACACTCACAGGTCACTTCTTCTTGTAGATTGTTGCTCTGTTAGACTTGTGTATTTTTTAAGCTTCAAATATGAAGAAAGCCAAAAGACAAATTGTTTTCCAGACTCACTGAGCTCACTACTAAAAATTCCACAACACTACTAAAATCTCAAATCAAACTTTGTGATTAGTAAAAGGAGTTTTCTTTTAGAAACAAGAAACCTACAAACAAAGTGGTTCAAACTTCAAATACCCAATGATGTTTGTTATTGTTAACATTGGCAAATGTCGAATGATAGATTTTGGTTTACAACTATAAAACCCAATGTGGTTTGTGTTTCCACCACACAATGTGTGGTTGGCATGGTAATAGCTACTTCCGCAACATAAATACCGTGACATCATACCAGTGGGACGGTACACTGTATAACTGGCCATTGAAGTGAAACAACGCTGACATTATCCATAAACACCAGATTTGGTTTGTGCTTTTTTTTTTCTCCATTCTGTTGTTACATTCCATTATTTACACAAAACGGACAATTCTAAAACAATACTGAAAAATGAGACTGTTACATATTTTATACCCCTTTGCATTGAAAGCGTCTAAATGCTTACCGTTACCATAGCATACTACTTGATGGAAATGCGGACTGCAGTTTCATAGTTCACCTTTTTGAGCAATAACGGAAACCTATTCGAGCAGACGTTCCAACGTTTACAATTTAATTCATCCCTGCATGCCGCTAATTTATGTAATGACTGGACTTCGGAATGATGCCAAAAAGGTACGCATATGCTCGGGCAGCCGTTTCCTGCATAAATAAGAAGAAAATAATAAAAAGAAAGTATAATTGGACCCATATGGATCCCATCATCACCAAGGGAAACGGTGAACGGTTCAGTGGTCCAGGCAGGGTTGTATTTCTTGTGCAGAAGCAGGCAGAGGCGCTTTGTATATGACCTTACTTGAGTGACTTTCTGTACCAGGGAGCGCTTGACTTTAGCGAGGGCTTTGAGACACTGATGGTTCTGAAGAACACGTCGCTATTGTCACTTGGCAGGAACAGGATGTCTTCTCCACTTTTACGTTTTTGTGTCTAAATGTGAAATGTCAACGTGAGCACTGAAAGGGGGAGGCTGCACGACGAGTTACCACTTTGGGAAATCTTTTAAGGGTCATGTTGGATTCTTTGGGCGTGATGATACTCTATTTCCATCAATTGTCTGCCACATCAAACTAGTTAGAGCCTGGCAGATAGGATGCTAATCGTTATTGATCAGTGGCCATTTAAATGTCTGATTGCGAGGTATTGATCTGTTGTGTGATGCTTATTGAAGGAGGCGCTTGGGAGCAGTTGACAGATATCAGAGCACGGAGGTGGACCTTTGCAATCCATTAGTACAGTTTGAGCTGTACTCTGCCCATTTACTTTGCCCTCAGCCAAAGTCCACCGCCATTTAGTTTGAGTGGCCACGCTTTGAATTGTATGTACTGCTACGTCACATTGTCCTGTCGTTCTGTTGTTGAGGCTTTTGACATGCATTACTTTTAGCTACTTCTTTGATAGTGCTGTCTTTTGGCAGAGGTGGCAAGTTCAGGTCCAGAAAGTAAAAACTCTGCCACAGTTTGGCTTTAGCACCTGGTGGATGAAGCTAGCTAGCTAGCTTCCTAGCAGGTAAACGAGCACCATGGTAGCTAGCTAGCTAGCACCTGGGGCTAAAGCCAAACTTTAGCAGGGTTTTTACTTTCTGGATCTGGATTTGCCACTTATGTCTTTTGGTTCCTGTAATCGAGCTGTTTAGCATTCATTCAATATTGTAAAAAAATAGGGTTGGGTATTGCCAGCAACCTTATGATACAATGCGTATCACGATACAATACTATAATCGCGATACATGTGTATCAAGGCGATACACATCCTGATATTTTACTTACATTTTTATGGAAACTCTATGTATGTATACCCAAATGATATTGTTATTATTAGTGCTGTCACTACTAAATATTTTTAGAGTTGATTAATGTACTAATCCGATTAATTTAAATTTTTCATTATAGACCATTTTTTCCCTGATTACTGTTTATCAACCAGTGATTGGTGGTTATTTTGTACTTTGTGTTCTTATAGTGATTAAAAAAAAAAGGGGGGGGGGGGAATTGATGATGTACTATGTTACCGGTTCAGTTATTGTTTTCCAAAGTAAAAACGGATGTTTGCAAATGTCTTATTTTGCTTAAAACACAGAAGATGATCAGTCGTCTTTCATGAAGGACAATTACTGTTTGATATGCTGAAATCAGGATTTGGACAATTTTCAATAAAAAAAAAAAAATGGCACCAAAAAATAATTTCTTGATTATTAAAATAGTTGTCGATTAATTTGATAAACGATTACTTGCCGATTAATCGATTAATTTTTTTATTGTGTTGTATAGCAAAAATGTCTTCTTGTAATGTGAGCAGTGCTTCTGGTTTACCATCAGCGCCGTGCCTGGTGGAAATGCGTGCACACTGCACAGAAAGGAGCAGCTTTCCGAGATGTGCCTGGAAAACTTTATGAATGAATGTGTAAAATTGATTCTGATGCCTCCGCCCGCAATAATATATTGCCGTATTGATTATTATAATTTTTTTTTTTAGCACACTCAGAGTAAAACATCACATCTGAATGAACACTGATTTAAAGAAAATCTCAACTGAGAATGTGAGTTGCGTTGGAACATAAATCAGAGGAAAAACATGTTTTTTAAATGTGTGTTAAATTTATGTTATTTTTTGTTTTTGTTTTTTACCCAACCCAGCAGTTTACACAACTCAGCAGGGACAACAGGCATGTATGGCCGTGGGAATGTAGACTCATAATCACACGAAAAGACACACTCGCACACACACTGATGAACACAGACAAATCCTCTCAGCATATTTTGAACAGTGCAATTCTGTGGCTTCTGGACTTACTTTTGAACTTGCACATTTATGTCAATTAATCAAATTTTTTTTTTAGACAAAGCAGCTATTGTTCGGCATCACACTGGAGGAATGTGGAGAAACGAGACGTCTGTGAAGCTCCTCTTTGTAAACTTTGGATCTAATTACAATGTGGGAATCACATGGAAATTGTCTAGTGCAGATTTGCCTCTGTGTGCAAGTGAGGGTTTATGCGCTTGTTCCTCCAGATAAAGTTTCATCGCTGTACTGAGACTCCAAAGGCGAAAAGGAGAGCTGATGAGGGACTTTGAAGAACATTAAATTTCCTTTTGAGAGGCATGTGAGTCCGTTGAAGTAAAAGAGCGAGCAAATGACACTCAGGGAACACTAATATAGTTGATGGAGTTTCAAGGTGAGTAGAAAATGGGCTTTGCAGCTGGTAGTTTTCTTTCATCACCTTATATGTAGTATGGCGGCACATGACAGTCACCCAGTGGAAAGGAAGCATGTCTTGTAAATCGAATCAGCCCTCCCCGTTTTAATAGTAATTATTTAGCCTCATATTTAAAAGTTTTGAAAAACTGCACCTCCCTGCGCCCTGCGCACTGATTGAAAAAAGAAAGAAGAAGAAGCTAAGTGCAGTGTGAAAAGGCCTTAAGACATCTATTTGGTATGCTGTAAAGTGCAGTGACTATAAAAATGAACAAAACATGCCCATGCCTAATAATTTGTAGAAAATCTACTAAACTAAATCAGCTTATCACATAACTGTAGTGAAAGTGGTCAAATTCACTTTTACGTTACCAACATTTCTGGGCTTTTAATCATACACTCATTTCCGCAAAGGATAATGGATGACCGTAGAAGTCATCGCATGTAAAATAAGACATACCACATCTCAAGGGCAAAACAAGGCTTCATAGAACGCTAAACCCAGATGTTTCATAGGTTTAATAAATCTTCTTTTTTATTCAACAGCCTGGTGGCATGTGGCCAGAATAACACTTATTGCTGTGTTTCAGAGCCTCTGACATGAATCACCGTTCCATTAGTGATCAATAATGTATGTTAATGCACTTACAGCCAACACATTCAAAAACCTTCAGGAGGTGATATCTAGAGTCGTGCATTTGTTTTTTTTAAAGACATGAATCTTTGGGTTGTATTGTGTTAAAGGCTATGCTATCTGAGAAAGCAAATTGAAGTTATGATACCCCTTCCTTAAATCCAGTAAACAGTATGCTATATTATAGTTTACATTCGATTTACTTTCTTTTTTTCTTTTTTTTTTTTTTTTCCCAGGAGAGCTCAGTATTGTTCATTCGATTTGACATCATCATTGCTCTCCCTTTTTTTTTTAAAGCAAACAAATAAATTAAAAAAAATTAATAAATGTTTTTTTTTAATATATATACATATATATATATATACATATACACACATATATATATATATATATATATATATATATATATATATATATATATATATACTTTTTTTTTTGTATGTGGGTGAGTATGTGTATGTGTGTGTGTGTGTGCGTGCGAGCGTGTGTGTATCTCTTTGACTGCCAAAAACGTTAAATAACGTTTAGTAAAATCTATGGAGGAGTGCCAAAGACGTTAAAAGACGTTTGTTTCAAAACAGAGGTGAAACTAACCATTTTCTATTGTTGATTACTCAAAAACAGAATAAGGTAGAAACAAACTTTTTTTTCTGATGAAAGATGAGAGTCCAATCTTTCATTTGGTAGTATGTGTGTTTCCATAGTCCAAACACATAATTTTCTGTGGACCTTGAAAGATCAGTCAAAAGATCAGTCAAAATACTTAAATCGGCTGGCACCCACGGCATGCCTTTTCTGAAAACGTCTGGCAGTCAAAGAGGTATTCATCAGTTCACCTAAAGACCATTAAAAAAAATCCCATACTAATAATATAATATAATAATAAATTGCCAAATGCAGAAACATCAATGTAAGTTATCACGATGTAGTGGCTCTCGCTAACAGACAGAATTAAGTAACCGGAATTAGGTTAAAAAATTCTATATAAGTAGACCATGTTTCTATAAATTTTGATATTTGTTTTTTATTTGAGGCAGATATTTTTTCCATTTTACTTTCCTCTGTTAAAGTTCTTTTTCTGCACTCACGACACTCTGGGTCCACTTCACAGATCTGTGTTGTCCCTGGCCAACTTTTTAAACCGTTTTAAAACTGCACCAAAATGCAAGCATCTCGTGCCAGATTTGCGCAGATCACGGAAATAGAGTTTTTATTTTTGAATGTTATTCATGGCTGTATTTCTGTGCGCCTCGAAGTGTGTTGTCAGAGCATAATGTATAATAATAAATGAGTAATGGTTCACCTGGGTTGTGTCCCTGTGAACCCTTGACATGCCCTCATATTGTAATGGACACAAGCGAACTAACTGAGGTTGATTAATGCGTCAGCCCACCATCGCGTATCTGAATTCTCTTTCATGAACTCTTTTGAAAGTTCAAAGTAATAAAACATAACAACCCACACTGATTCGGGATGTTCAAAACAGAATATGTGACTGAATAAAGATTTATCTATCTTCAGCAATTTTATAATTTGTACCCTGCTGCCAGCACCTCCCTGCACATCATTCAAATTTATTTGGATTGATTTTGGTTGCGCTGCCCTGATATAAGCAGGACATGAGCTGTGTTTGGATTCCCGCTGAGTTGAAACTAGTTGAGCATGTAAAAGTGTGAATGCTTTCAGCTAGAGTGACATTAAAGCAAACGAAGATGGATGCCAAATTCAGTGTGTAACCTCTTTCACATACAAATTGGGAAGCATTGCTATAAACATGAGTCCACTACGATTGCAAGTCTTGCTTGTGCAGAACTTATGAGCTGCAGCAATATACCACCCAAGTGTGTGCAAATGTACTGATCCAGCATTCTGTAATGCTGGCGTTTTAAATCACTGCTGGAGTAAAATCCCCAGCCTGGAACTCTTTTATGGGGAGGTGGAGGCTGCGTTTAGTTTATTGTGTTCTGTTAGCACACACTGCTCTGTCAGATTTGACTTGCAACATCAATTCACGAAGGACCGCTGATCAACTACTGTTGCGGGCGACAAAATGGTAACTCATTTTTTGAAAGTCTACTTCATTCTTGACTACACAGTAGATTTGACTCAATTTAGAGTGGGACTAAATAGACTCCGTTTTAGTGTAACATTTACACTTGGAAGTTAGTAAAATAAAGAATTGGGAAAAAATAAAAATCACTCAAGGGTTGAGGAATGAACTAACGACCTTCAACTTAGGAGACAGACGATCATACTCCCTGAGCCACGCAGCTCCTGCTGTGTGTTAGTGTATCGCTCGTGTCAGCTGGAATCTTCGTAACTCCAAGAGAGCAAAAATGATGTTTTTGGTCTCCCCTTAAGAGAGAAGCAAACAGTAGGGGGGGGGCTTAGCTCAGGTGGTAGTGTGGCAGTCTTCCAAGCTGAAAGTCGTGAGTTCGTTCCTCAACCCTTGGTGACTTTTATTTATTTATTTTTTATTATTATTTATAAATAAAGTCAAGTTGTACTGTTGTTAATCTCTTATACTCTGCTGCCACCTAATGGCAGTTTTTGTAATAACTACAATTGCTTCGACCATTCTCTTCTGTTTAGAGGCTGCATCAATGCTCTAGCACAAAAAAAAACGTATAAATAAGTTTCTGGGACCATGGCTATATTCAAAATAGATCGTTTTTAATGAGTTCAAATATACTGCATAAAAATAAAATAAACCCAACACTTTCAGAAATGCTCACTAACACAGATTTAGATAGATTTGTGAATAATAATATTTGAGGGAAATGACTTTTTGTGTATGTAGAAAAAGTTTTATAGCTTTGAGTCCAGCTGACGAAAAATGGGAGCAAAAACAAAAGTTTGGCATTTGTTTTTATCCTGTGTAAAATCCAAACTTGCTCTTTATAAATGTCTGCAAATGTCCAAAACTCAAAGTGGTTCTCCTGAAACCATTGCTACATATGCAAAAAAAAGACACCCAAGCACTTTTAACCCACCATTGAGCAGTTGTAGCCAATCAGAAAGCATCTGGGACAGCAGGAGCCCAACTGGCCCCAAAGCAGGAATGGAGAAGATTAGGACCCCATTCCCACCTTCTGTCATGTCAATTTCTCACTCCAGACCTCCATCAGGTCATCTCAGCATCCTGTCCGCCATCCCCTTATCATGCTTCTCACCTTATTTTAATCCAAGACTTTCGCATTCCTTCCTCACAAGGTTGAATTTTTCTTGCTTGGCTCAGCATGTTTGCCTTCGAGTCCATCTCCTCTTGCCTTGTATTATTCTTTTTTTTTTTTACGTCTCTCTGTCTCCAGCTTTGATCGAAGCTTTGGAAACATTAGCATAATCCCCCACCCCCCCCCCCCTCCTTCTCCTTCTTCGTCCTCTACATGCCTCCGTTTTGCTCAAACCCTTTTCTCTCCTCCACTTCCTCCTTCAGTATTTACAGCCTCTTCACTAAATGAAGCTGGCACAGAAAAGACATGTTTAGAAGCAGATAGGGGCTCAGAAAGGGATAGGTAGAATAAAAGAGCTTCATTTAAACATCATCTCGACACTTGCTCTTTTACGAGAACGTTTGCGGGAGTCCCCAATTTCCCAAATTTCTAGGACAATTTTAAAACTATGCAATTTCTATGGATGAAAAAATGCGCTTTATTTACACCGTACGCTGCCAAAAGCGCTTTCCAAGGCCTCACATTCACCCATTTATGCACACAATCGTACACCAATGAGTGGCTGCTGCCAGGCAAGACGCTGCCAGGCTCACTGGCAGAGGATTAAGGTTCTGTGTATTGCCCAAGGACACCGTCAGAGCCGGTATTTGAACTGGCAACCTTTTGGCCGTTCGGCAATCTGCTCCAGCAGCCACGTCACAGCTTCTCAAATCAAGGTTGACGATCAGCTCTGCAGAAGCCTGACAATGATCGCAATCGCTTGAATCAGGTGTGTTGGATGAGGGGAACAACGGTTGATTATGTCAGTTAATTTGTCTTTTGTAACAATGGTAGATGCATCATGTCATACGTATATTAAATGTTGACACATGGAAATCAAATTTGCTCGTATGGAAACAATTTGATTGATTAATTTATGTTTCAGGGGTTAAAATGAGGCAATTGGGATACAGCAATCGTTTACAGTAAACATGATCCGGGTGGAAAAGACTGTTTTACTCTCGGCATCTTACAAGAGTCTTTTTTTTTCTTTTTTTGTACTCCTGCCATCAGCAAGACTAAGTCAGCACAAGGCCTGCCGCTCGTTTCTGATGTTGGAGCACCAGCAAACAAATGTAGGTCATATTCAGACTTCAGCCACAGTTTTAGGGCTTGTGTTCATTTTGCACTTTCCCGCTCCAAAAAATATGAATGATACATTCTCACATCTTTATATTCATCCAACAGTCTGATTGATTTGGATGTTTGCACAGTCTAATGGCATGTACAGAAGCTGTATCAAAATTAAAGGACTCTTTAGAGTCTATGGATGTACACATTCCCAAGTATTTTTTTTTTTATAAACTGCTTGGTTTGTAGCGTAGATTTCTTGTGTTTTGTCTCAGGGTTATTTACATCTTTTCTTGAGCAGTAGTGTAGCAGTGAAGCTACTACTTTGGAGTGGAAAGTTAGAAACCTTCCTGCCACAAAGTAGCCCTGACCTAAAGTGCACTCTATTGGCTTTAAAATGCTGCATATATAAAAACGATATTGGGTTGTATTCACCTAGACGACTAACTAGCATTTATGAGACCATAAACTCATCGTCAAAATGTTGATTGAGGCTTGTCCACTTCTGTATAAAACAAGCCAGCTGACTTTCCTTAAATATGAGCTACTGGCAACTTTTATTTGAATATTGCCGCACTGCAAATTGAACATCACATTCTTTATACTGCAGCATAAATTGACATTATGCATTCCACTTTTTTTGAGTTCATGCCAAGAGTGACAGACATTCAAAATCTTGAATCTTGCAGAAAGTTCTAAAATCCCAATAGTGCTGCTGTAGCTGCAAAGGGGACCAGCTCTATGTTGTCTTATAGTTTTTGTTTCTGCAATAGTAATGCTAATACTAATAAATATAGACAGGGATGTGATTTTTCCGCTAATTCGCGGAATTCCGCTTTTTTTATCTCCCCCCCCCAAAAAATTAAATCCGATTTTTTTTTTTAATTCTTTTTTTTTTGTAGTTCATTGTGTATGCGCATGACTCCGACAGATAACATCTTCTGCTATAACAAAGACATTTGTGGTATGCTCTAATATGAGTTACTTTTCATTTGGTCATGATACAATTATTTGTTCATGAAATTTGAACTCTTCAACATTATTTATGTGTTAACTTAGTAATCACATTAGTTAGATATGATGATATTCTCAGTGATAGTTTTTAAAAGCAAAGGCAGTCCAATGTTTTTGAATGTGACTGATTTTGAGTTGACTAAAACTGCCATTTTATTTGGGATAGTTCAATATACATTGGAAATTTATGCTGTTGTTTTGTCTATTTCTTTGTCATGTGAGTGCATTGAAAGTACTTAAAAACACGGAAAACCCATGAGCGCCGGGGGGCTGTGCCCCCCTTGTCCCCCCACCAGGGCACTGCCCTGGACCTAGCTGGGTGCCAACGGCCCCCAGACCCCCGGCTAAATTTTCAGATAATTTCACTTTGGTCAAATCACATCCCTGTATAGATGAAATGAAGATACGCATATCCGTCTGAGAGTTTCTAAACATGTGTGTCTGGATTAATTTATGAATGATATGTGGTTGGCTAGCACAAAGGTGGAGGAGGTCCAATGAAAACCATCGCGCAGACCGTTGCTGGATACTCTGCCAAGGAAAACCAAAACTCAGCCGGTAGTTTTACTCTGCCCTGCCAGTGTCAAAAGTTTTTTCTGGCTGCTGGCTAGAGTTGTCTAGAATCAGATAAGCCCTCTGTGTCAAATAAGCCCAAGCACAGGAGAGAAGATCACATCGACAAAAGGAGAGAGAGATTTTCAGGCCTCTCGGTCGAGCAGCATGCGTTCCCATAGGAACATTTTCCGTTGCGGTGCAACAGCCTTAAGTGACCTCAGTGTCATTTTTTCCATTTCAACTCGACTCTCTGTTTTTGTTTTTGTTTTTGCGCACACACAATATCCACACTTCCCCCACCAAAGAAAAACAAAGTGAAATAAAATAAACTATTTATATAGTATTTTGTGCTCTTTTTTTACAGATCATCCGTCTATTTTTGACAAGCTAATATCCTGGAATTGGATAACAAATATCGACTAGCTCCATGTTCTAAGCTTTGTTATGGTTAACAATAAAAGTTGTGTCAAAATGTTTTGGGGCTTTATTTTTTTTATACTAAATATTTTTCATTCCACAAAACCAATTTAAATTCCGTCTTTTATTTGTGAGTCCGTCTCTTCCTTCCAAAACGCCACTCAACATTTCTTACAAAGATCACTTCAATTATATTTGTCACAATGTTGGCTGTGCTTCTCCATCTGTGTGTGGAATGACATAATTCCACCGTGATGAACTGTTTCCATGGGAGATGACAGTAATCTGGAAAGGAAATGACATATGTTGGACACAAAAAGAGAACCTTTGACTGAGGATCCTCCTGAGTTATACGCCTCTATCCTTCTCCGGCGTGCACATCTGTTTTTTTTAGACAGCCTTCTCTTTGTAAGGATGTTCATGCCTTCATCTTTTGAGCCACAGTGATAAGCAGCATTAAGACAGATATATTGGTCCCATTAGAGGCACTTGATTCCGCTGCTCTACAGGAAAGAGCGGGTCATTAACTTGCTGCTCAAGGCCACTTAAAGATGCACGCACATTTACTTGAGGCGCGCGCACATCTGCACGCAAAAAAATGCGGTTAGCATTTTATTTGACTTGTGGCAGAAGACTCACTCGAGAAGCCTTCTTTTAGAGAGCATTCGTTTGCGTAACTGTATAGGACTGATGTAAATATCATCTTCATAACACCCACATTTTAATTGTTACTAACTGTATTTTAAAAAGTACGTTTGTTAGAAAGGTCATGGTTGGTAACGTGTTCAAAGGACCGTGTTACTTAAAACTTCCTCCTTAAATAAAAGGGATAAAAGTCACCCAAAAATCCACTCTGTTGGCGAGATGACCGATGAGAGATACAGTAGATAGATCTCACCCCTGTGTAGTAGTGACAAATAGTCGACGTTGTCTCTCGCTATTGTTCTCATATTTATGTGGCCAAAAGTGGCTTAAATTTACAGTCACATTTGGAACAGTGAGGCCAATTTCTTTGTTTTTGGCATTGACATGAAGACATGAATATTTGAGAAGATATCAACATTTCAGCTTTTATTACCATTTTTTTTTTTTGCATTCTCTTCTTTTGTAAGGCTTTTCCAGGCTTTAAAATCAGTCTGTTTCGGAAAGTACTCCTTTAGAGAGGAAGTCAACCCCAAATTTTCTTTACAATATGTTGTATGCGCCACCACTAGTCTAAACACAGCATTTACTGTAGATTAATACTGTATTTGTGGAATATGAATTAAGCAGTAAAATCCAACCATTTTTATCCTTCTAAGGTGGTGGCCATTTTGCCGCTTGGTGTCGACTGAAAATGACATCACAGTTGCTCAGAGCTCCGCTAACAGCTAACAACTAATCACGACTCGGCTTCAGAAAACTCAGCAAGTGGCAAAATGGCCGTCCCCTGAGATGGCTAAAAAATGCTGCTTAACTCATATTCCACAAACACAATGTTAATTGCTTCCGGAATACTAACTAACTAACTAACTAACTTATAAAACATATTGTAAATAAGATTTTTGGGTTGACTAATTGCTTCCAGAAATCTAACTAACTAACTAACTAACCTATAGAACATATTGCTAATAAGATTTTTGGATGAACTAATTGCTTACAGAATACTAACTAACTAACTAACAGAACATATTGTAAATACGATTTTGGGGTTGACTAATTGCTTCCAGAATGCTAGCTAGCTAACTAACTAACTAACCTATAGAACATATTGCTAATAAGATTTTTGGATGAACTAATGCTTACAGAATACTAACTAACTAACTAACTAACTAAAAGAACATATTGTAAATACGATTTTTGGGTTGACTAATTGCTTCCAGAATGCTAGCTAGCTAGCTAGCTAGCTAACTAACTAACTAACCTGTAGAACATATTGCTAATAAGATTTTTGGATGAACTAATTGCTTACAGAATACTAACTAACTAACTAACAGAACATATTGTAAATACGATTTTGGGGTTGACTAATTGCTTCCAGAATGCTAGCTAGCTAACTAACTAACTAACCTATAGAACATATTGCTAATAAGATTTTTGGATGAACTAATGCTTACAGAATACTAACTAACTAACTAAAAGAACATATTGTAAATACGATTTTTGGGTTGACTAATTGCTTCCAGAATGCTAGCTAGCTAGCTAGCTAACTAACTAACTAACTAACCTGTAGAACATATTGCTAATAAGATTTTTGGATGAACTAATTGCTTACATAATACTAACTAACTAACTAACAGAACATATTGTAAATAAGATTTTGGGGTTGACTAATTGCTTCCAGAATGCTAGCTAACTAACTAACTAACCTATAGAACATATTGCAAATACAATTTTTGGGTTGACTTCCTCTTTGTGTCCTCTTTCGAGGTGGAAAAACATGTTGAGGTTTTGAAATTCCCCTTTTATCATTTGAATCTTTTGCATTCGATCTGCTTTTGTATCCAATCCACATGCTGCAGCGATATCACGCTTAAAACAGGTCACAGACTCCTTTTGACATACTGTACTATGTTATGCATGATAGAAGAGAAGGAAAAAATTGGATTATGATGGAAGGTCACCTTTAAGTGTAGATACGGACTTGGCCGGTCTGAAAGCATCCACTTTTTGTCCCCTGATGATTTTGTTTGTTGTTTTGGCAATGCGTTTTGGGTCATTATCTTGCAGCAAGATGAAGGACATCCAGTATGGTTGCAATTTGAACCCCAGAAATTCCCCAATTTAAAGCCCGTGGTGTAAAAGAGTTGTGCATGGGGCTAACAAAATGATATTTTCTTTCCTTTGTCAGTTGCTTGTAGTGGTTTCATATTCATATGGCATCTTGACAATCATCTATTGTAGCGCAAAAGGTTAAAATACAGTCAGTTGATTCCTGGAATGCGTCAAAGCACCACATGAGGGAAACATTACATGTTATGAGGGTTTTATGAGTGTGTGTGCGTGTGTGTGTGTGTTTGTTGGTCTCAGAAGAAGGAATGCATTGGTTGCAAATCTGAGTTAAGCATAATCTGTCTGATAAGCGGGATCAAAGAAGTAAGAGAGCTCATCAAACATCCCAGGATGCCCCTGCGGATCCTTCTAATATTGAGGGGAAAAAATAAACAACATGGAGTGCCTATATGCATTTTTGTACATTTTCACAAGTTAAAGAGAGCGAGAGTGCTAATGTGTTCATAACGTTTTTGTTTTTGCAGTCTCACAAACAAAAGCACCGTAATTTAGCTATTTGGCCAACGTTTGAAAGCTGTGCACATTCAGCCGTGATGTTGACAGATTTTTTAAGTATTTGTTTTTGCTTGACAGTAGGTGGGTTTCCATCCACCCATTTTTATTCGAATTTTCAAGAAATGCGAAAATAAAACTGAATGGAAACGCTAGAAATTCGAAAAGGGGCCCAAAATTCGCAAAATAGTTTTTTACGCTTGAAGAGTGGATTTTGAAGCGTATCAAAAAAAAAAGAAGAAAATGCTAATTTTGGCTATGGAAACAGGTTTTTGCAAATAAACGTTGACAAGACCGGATAAATGTCGCATGTTTTGACCGGATATTACGTCACACGTACGTTTGTAGTCCCAAACCAATGTCGGACGATAAAGTAAGGTATGTTTTGGGGGACGGCGAAACAGAAATCTTTTTGGAATTGATTAAAGAAGCTAATATTAATGCTATTTTAGATGGAAAACAGCAAAGAAATGCTACGGTTTATCAAGAATTACAAAAGCAAACTCATAAAATGTCATCGCACGGTGCAGTCGCTTCCTGGTCTTCTTCTTTTAAATTACTGGTGGATCACATCTCTACGGTGTATAGCGCCACCTACAGCAGCGGAGTCCCCTCTCAATATTCACAAAAGATGAATAGATGGAAACGGGCATAAGTTGCATGTCCGTTTTGCACATTTTCAGTAAATTCATTAAAAAATTCGAAACAATTGGATGGAAACCTGATTATTCACGGACAAGGACTGACAAAGAAATTAAATTGCATTCCTCATTTCATTACATGGCAATTTTCCAATTGTTTAAATGTAACCAGCAGTTAATGCTCTGTTCGTGTTAGATCGACCACCTGTCTTTCCATCATGTGAAGGCTAACTTTTGCAATTACTGCATATCAGATACTATCTGGATCGCATATACTGTTTTCTGATGGCAAATAAAAGTGCACTACTGTTGCCTATCTGCATAATAAATGAGCCAGATGATCACTCCGGTCGCCAAATTATTCCGAAACCGAATTCATCAGACGTGAAGAGAATGTAGAAGCAACTTCTGTATGATTATGTCTCGCTGTCTTTGTCTTTGTCTTGAATAATGTAAAATCCAAGCAAGAGTATGTGGGTCAGTGGGGCTTTCCTTTACCCGGGAGACCTGCGCCACGCCCCAACTCACACACTTAATTCACTCCCTAAGCCCCAAGTTGTGTGCCTGTCTGCCATAGTGGTTAACTCGCTGTGTTACGTCATGCATTTTTCATAAAGTCTGCAAAGCCCAGTCAATATTTAATATCTGGTATTGACAAGCCAGGCCAGTGGCAAAACGAACTCCCCTCCTCCCACTTTCATCCATCTCTGGGCCGTAATGAAATTAGCTCTGTCTGCGCATGACAAAGAGCCAGTCATTAGACAGTGAGTGGCTGCACTTATTACGGATATGAAGTTAAGCAGGAATGCGCTTGGTTTGCATTGTGGCTCTCCGCATCTTGGAACAAGGTGGAACAAAAAAGTGGACATCAGGCAAATAAACACAATACCTATTCAATGTAACTGGATTTTAAAATTTCATTTTATTGATTTGTGGCATATTCCATTTTCTCCTCCCAATGCATTTTAATGGACGTCAGTTTTACACAGATTTTTACTATTTGTGGGGCGGCTTGGTCCTTTTTCCCTACAAATAGCGGGGGTCAACTGTAAATATATTGTTAAAATAAATATTGTGTGACGTGATCATTTAAGTATCATCATTTAAGAGTATTAATACAAATGGACACCGTAACAGGAACATTAGAGGCAACTTCATTCGGCAGCCTTCCCAAGTCAACATGTCGTCATCATCATCACTCTTTTTTTGTGTGTTTTTTTTTTTTGGGGGGGGGGGGGGCAAGTTTGTGCTCTTTAATTCACCTGAAACCCAGACCACCTATAAATCCCAGACCCTTCACCTTAACCGGATACTTCAGAGTCCTGCCAGAGTCGTGAAGTTGTCAGGAGACCAGAGGAAGGATCAAAGGAAAGAAAGATAATAATAATGTGACGGATTTATATAGCGCTAGACACTCAAAGACGCTTTACAATGGATACATTATTCATGCACTCACATTCACACTCTGGTGGCGTTGAGCTACTTAAGTAGCCACAGCTGCCCTGGGGCAGGCTGACGGAGCGAAGCTGCCAGTGTGCGCTTACGGCCCCTCTGACCACCACCAAACATTCGCACCAGTACCAGGACTGGAGGCAATGAGTGTGAAGTGCCTTGCCCAAGGACACGACGCATGACTTTAGGAGAGCGGGGATCGAACCGCCAACCTTCTGATTACTGAACAACCGTCTCTCCACCCTGAGCCACGGCCTCCACGAGATGAAACAAAGTGAAATCCAGCACCAACCAGACACCACCTACCACCCACAGTGTTACAAAACCAGAATATTTCACTAACCCTAGAAACATCTAAATTCCGACAAGTTAGGGCAGGGGTGGGCACACTCGGTCCTCGTGGGCCGGAGTCCTGCAGGTTTTGGATGTTTCCCTTCTTCAACACAGCTGATATATGATCAGCTCATCAGCAAGCTCTGCATAAGCTTGGCAACGACCCTGTTGATTGGAATCAGCTGCGTTGCAGCAGGGAAACCTCCAAAACCTGCAGGATGCCGGCCCTTGAGGACCGAGTTTGCCCACCACTGGGTTAGGGAGACCTCAAGAGACCAGAGGAAAGACTAAAGGAAAGAAGGAAGGATAGATGAAGCAGAATGAGATCATGATTCAGCGACCATTGGGAGAAGCAAATTCTGTTTGAGTTTCAGTAGACGCTGGTGCGGCTTCTCACTGTTAAAAAAACATGAGCTTTGTAGAGCTTTGGTTGTGTATTTTCTGGTTAGGAAGACCTCAGGTTTGTTTGTTTTTATATATTTGTCTCAGCTGCTTGTTACTTAAATAGATTTACACATAAGTAAATTAAAGAAAAATAAGTTTGGCATGAAAAGGCAACATTGCTGGAGGCATGTGCAGGGTTTAGTAGATACAGGGATGTGATTTTTCCGCTAATTCGCGGAATTCCGCTTTTTTTATCTCCCCCCCAAAAAAATAATCCAAATTTTTTTTTTTTTTTTTTTTTTTAGTAGTTCATTGTGTATGCACATGACTCTGACAGATAACATCTTCTGCTATAACAAAGACATTTGTGGTATGCTCTAATATGAGTTACTTTTCATTTGGTCATGATACAATTATTTGTTCATGAAATTTGAACTCTTCAACATTATTTATGTGTTAACTTAGTAATCACATTAGTTAGATATGATGATATTCTCAGTGATAGTTTTTAAAAGCAAAGGCAGTCCAATGTTTTTGAATGTGACTGATTTTGAGTTGACTAAAACTGCCATTTTATATGGGATAGTTCAATATACATTGAAAATTTATGCTGTTGTTTTGTCTATTTCTTTGTCATGTGAGTGCATTGAAAGTACTTAAAAACACGGAAAACCCATGAGCTCCGGGGGGCTTCGCCCCCCTTGTCCCCCCACCAGGGCCTAGCTGGATTAGCTAAATTTTCAGATAATTTCACTTTGGTCAAATCACATCCCTGTAGATAGTTTTTGCCTGCGACCAAAAAAAAAAAAAAGAACAAAACAACAACACAGACACAGCCCTTCCAGCAATCTGCACACCCTCATTTCCTCTCATTTCCGCTGCGTAAGCGCCTGTTTATCTTTCATGTCTTCACCCTGACAAACTTGTTTGGCCTTGTTTATTTGCAGTGCTTCCCACCTGCTCCCCACTGGACTTCCACTGCGACAATGGCAAATGTATACGACGTTCGTGGGTCTGTGACGGAGACAACGACTGCGAGGACGACTCCGATGAGCAGGACTGTCGTAAGTGCTTTTCGTCACTCTACGGACGCTAATCGCTCGCTCCATCAGCAGGCAGGCACATACATAATCAAACACAGATTGCAAAAATAATAATAATAATAATAAAATAGAGCAGACTTGGAATTATAAGGATGGGGTTGGATTGAGAATCAGATTGAGAAAATGTTATTTATTGCCATGGAGAAAATGTGTTTCGTGGTCGCTGTGCTAACCTCTAATTGTGTGCACGTGTGAGATTTTCAATCCAAAATATTTACAATCTGCTTGCATAAAAAAACTATGTGTGTGCTTTTTAGTACTTATATGGGCTCTCTTTATAAATGCTTTTATTGGGATTAATTACAGAAGACTTAAAAATATATATTTTTTTGAAAAATTATATACAGTAATAGGAATTTGTGGCTTTTCCATCATCAACTATATTGAAAGAGCTTGTAACTCGGATGGGAAAGATTTATTCATATCAATAAATTCCGCCTAATTTATGTATAAACTTTGTTGAAATATGTCAGCCACATGAATTATGTATCAACAGCCCACCCGGAGTTGAAGTTGATTTGGGCCAACCGGTTTGTTGCTGAAGTAGGCTGCTGTAAAATCAGAAAAGACCGCAAAACAGAATTTGGTTCCACCATTTCAAACGAAATTCTCTTTTAATGATCCCCTGAGTGTGTTATAGCGACGCAGCATGTCCAGAATGGTGAGTCATGGTTTTCAAATGAATTGCTTACATTGTTGAGTTCCCTTATTGGCAGAAAGGGTCACTAAGTGCCCTTTAAAAATCCAATTTCATTACATTACATACAGTACAGCACCGATCAATACAGTGCGCCTCACCCCGCAGAGACTCCAATTCTTTAGGCCCTTAAAGGTGAACTAATAAGTCAATCGTTTTAAGAACCCAGAATTAATAATAAAAAAAATATGAAAAGTATTCATTTCAAAATATGAAAAAATATATATATTTTTTTCTTTTTTTTTCACTCCCAGACATTTTCACTGAAGCAACCCCCTTCACTCCCGGCTGTTTTACTGGATTTTGTCTGATTTTGCAAGGCCCACAAAATATTGTGTTCTATTGCTAGCAAGCATAACCTACCAAAAGAAAGATTAGAATACCCCCCCCCCCCTGTTTTTTTTCTTCTTAAAATCAAGGCATTGTTATTTATTGAACTCAATCGTAATATGCCATGTTGCAAATGTTGCATGTTTTACGGACGATCACTATTTGTCTGTGTGTGTGGAGAATATAACTGCACCTGCCACTTTGTATTTTCACTTTCTGTTGCACTTTGCAGCTCAATTATTTATTGAATAGAATTTTCAAGGAGGCAGACCATGAAATTTGTAAAGTCAAACGACAAGCCACTCATCAAAAATACTGGCGATGGACTGAGTTGCTTTTTTTTCTTTTTTTCTTTTGTTGCTCTGCTTTTAATTTTTCATCTGGCAGCACCAATTTTTGTTCTTCCCTCTCGACCCCAAACTACTTACTATTTAATGCATTTTCCCAGTTTTTTTTCCCACCTTGTTTTTTCACCCTTTGGCACCACGGTTTTATTTAATTATTTAGAGACAGCGACCTTAAGAGTCTGTCACATCCCCACAAAAAAAACGGGATTCTATCGATATTTGTTGTGTGGATGTGTGTTTGAGCGGGATAGATTAGTGATTCTATGTTAAAAAAAAAATTAACCTCATAGGAGAAAAAAACCATGAAACCAAGCCCACATTCAGGAAGCCTGGTAATGACTCTGAGCACCCTTTGCCCTTTGCCGTTTGGCAGCCGGGTGACTGATAAGGGTCTTGAGGGCTCGTCCACCTTTGACCTTCCTTTGTTTACCTCGCTGATGGCAGCAAATAACACAAGAAAGGGGCGGTGGGGGGGGAGTGGCTTTTGTTTTAACACGGGTTCAAATATTTATTATATACTTGTTAAATTGCGTTGTCTTGGAATTTACTTGAACACATTTAATGGGTTGAAAAAAAATCTAGATTGTTGTATGATATAGAGTAAGAAAACACCACATTTGAATACCAATTGTGTTGAAGTGAAACACATTCTGGAATGAAGTATGAATGCAATCAGGTTTGTCAATAAATGTACGAGGTAGAGTATGTTTATTTAATTTCATTCACACTTTATATACACAACTTGGTGTAAGTCATTCTTCCTCACATATTGTATAGATGTCCTAAAAATTCATTCAGACTACTTTATTGATGCTTAAAATGGCAATTCCTTCATTCACAAGCCGTCTGGGGGAGGGGAAAACGAGGCTCAATCTCTGCCCCTTTGGGGGGCACAGTATGAACCTGGAAAAAGCTCAGCACAGAATGGGAAGCCTGGCAGTTCACCTTTGAGCAACCCGAGTTTTGAATTTGTTGTTGTACCAAAAATTATGCACCGAAATTAGTACCTTTTCTAATTTTGTATAGAAGCTCATTTTATGGAAAATATCAGAGGTCGGCGCATCAATAAGTTTTGACACCTTTCCATCATCGTCAATCATTAAATATTTCAAGCTGACCCAATGTGTAATTTTCAAACCGTCAATGTTATTTTAATCAAGCTTCCGTCTTACTAAATTACATTTTGTCATCACTATTTCCGACTTGACACAGTTTGTCGGACGGACTCAGTATGTCCCATTTTTAGGACAACTTTGCTGTTCAATAACCTGCCTGATGTAAAATGGCGCCCTGAAGGACCACCTTAGCTAACATATCATATAAATGAACTGAGCACTAAGCTAATGCTAATAAACATAACAATAATGAGGAATTTACAACAGGAGGAAAACCTCAACATCGCAGTCAGTCTGTTGTCACCCGAGCTTTTTACGACACGGCTAGCAGCCAGCAGTAGCGGGATAGAGTCCCAAGACGGAAGGCTTCGAGAATGGCGTGCGAGCAAGTTAGCATAACGGGTAAGTGTGTGTTTAATCGTTTACTGCAGGAGAAAAAGAGCGGCTCGGTCCGTCAGCGAAATGGCGGTCCGTCATTAGTCAGGTTTCCATCCAATTGTTTCGAATTTTTTTCTGAGAATTTACTGAAAATGTGCAAAACGGACATGCGACTTATGCTGGTTTCCATCCTAAATATTGAGAGGGGACTCCGTCGCTGTAGGTGGCGCTATACACCATACAGACGTGATCCACCAGTAATTTAAAAGAAGAAGAAGACCAGGAAGCGACTGACGTCTATGAGTTTTGTTTTGTAATTCTTGATAAGCGTAGCGTTTCTTTGCTGTTTTCCATCTAAAATATAGCATTCATATTCGTCCCCCCCCCAAACATACCTTACTTTATTGTCTGACATTGCTTTGGGACTACAAATGTACGTGTGACGTCATATCCGGTCAAAACGTGCAACGTGAATCCAGTCTTGCCAGCATATATTCGCAAAACCTGCTTCCATAGCCAAAATTTGTGTTTTCCTTTTTTCTATAAGCTTCAAAATCCACCCCCTCTAAAGCGTAAAAACCTTTTTGGGGCCCTTTTTCGAATTTCTGGCGTTTCCATTCGGTTTTATTGCCGCATTTCTTGAAAATTTGAATAAAAATGGGTGGATGGAAATCCAACTATTGACAGGCTGAGAAGGTCCATCGGTACTGATCCGGTTATTGATGATTACATTTACTTTGGGCAATAATGCGTAGTGCGTCAATTTTTCAAAGTTTCCCATCATTCGTTCATCGTCAACAAAACGGCCATCCGTCATTGACGGTCAATATTGACAGAATTCCCAGTTGCCCACCATTTTGTTTTCATCGAGTCAAGACTCCATATTGTGAACGCTGAAGTGTGTGCGCTGCGCAAGGAGCTCACGTATCCACGGAATCAGTTCAACGGAATCACCGATTCCGAGAATTGTGCCACCTCCGCAGGGCATAGCGCATATCATAGATCTGTGATCTATGATTCAGATGCACACATTCCAGAACTGGTCCGTATCATGTCACTGCAGTCCCCAGTGGACTCTCACTTTGAAGCCGCAACATTGCTTTGAAAGAGTTGAAACCTAAAAACCGAAGTCTCTGCTTCCCCCAACGTCTCCGTGTTTTCCGTCTCTCTTGATCTCTTTCTGTTTGTCTCTCGCACAAAACACACACACAAACACGCACAACAATGATAAATTATAGATCGCCGTCTGCCTTGAGCCATCCGTCATCGGTTCCCCTCGACTAACGTGTTTACTCTACCCCCGGGCTAGTGAAGCTGGGATTTGCCATCGATTCAGGGCAGTAACTGTAGACTGCGTTTTTGAAAAAATGCATTCAGTACTTTAATCAATCGGGGTGTGATTCATTAAAGATGGAGGAGTTTGGCTTAGTAAAAAAAAAAGGTGGAAAACGGAAACAATGTCAAAGTGGTGGTGCTAAAAGTTGACTCGAGTCAGTGACTTCTCTCTAACTACGTCATGTAAGCGGGGGCCGTGGATGACAAATGTCTTTTATGTCCAGTCTCAAGGTTAACTGTCTTGTGAAATAGCATTTCCTTTTATAATGCAGCCAGGGTTCCCAATTAAGGCATAAATCAAGCTGTGGGGCTTAGCGGGGGCAGTTGTAAATTTCAACCGGCTTTGCATATAAATCAAATGGGATTTTATTCCGTTTATTGATTTTTTTTTTCTTTTTCTTTTAATGAATTCTCCGAGCAATAAATTTCATCAAATGTCAACGTGGTTATAAACTTGATGGGATGGACTGTGTAGAATTTGCTCTGTAATGCACTTGGATGTGTTTCTAAATCCGTCTGTTATTCTTTTTCATTGAGTTTTTTTCTTTTTGGGAGTTGAAAGGTAGGACACTAACCGAGTTTTACAGAGAGCCTTGTAGTCCGATTAGATCCCAAGCTGAACAGACGTCAAAGTATCGGCACAGTTTCTGCCTTGACGTCAACGCGTAGTATTGTCATCATTTTCGATTTTGCGCACTTGAAAATGACGACTTCCAAATTCCGACCAGAGCTCGTCTTCAAAGGAGCGCTTGTTTTTAATCAGGCTGTTTCGTTAATAAAAGTCTCAACTGCTGTGCTAAATATAGGACTGAACTCCATCTTGATAAATCATGCGATGTTTACATCGATCTGTGCTTGTGGCTGTAAAAACGATTGATCTGATTAATGTAGTCGAGCATGTAAATGGAAATCGGAATAGATGACGTGACACGTTGACCGCTGATAGGAATGGAAAAAAAAGTGTTCGGTTTAGGGGAACGGTATGGGATTTTTTTTTATAGGTTTTAGGTGAACTAATGAATACACACACACTCGCACGCACGCACGCACATACACATATTCACCCACATACAAAAAAAAAATACCCCCCAAAAAATTATATATATATATATATATATAAAAAAAAAAAAAGGAGAGCAATGTTGATGACATGTCAAATCGGTAAAATTACCGAATGAACAATACTGAGCTCTCCAGGAAAAAAAAAAAAAAAAAGTCTGAATGTAAACCTGGCTACCGTAACACACGCAATATAATATATAATGCACGTACTGTGAAATTCTATGTACAATATGCACCTAAGTATACTACGCCCCCCCCAATAATCGCTCTCAAAAAGGCGTTTTTTTTCCTAACACCCCTGATTGGTGGCATCCTTAATTTTACTGGCCAACGTCGTTTATTCGCTAGTAAAAGTGAAACAAGCTTGTTTTTTTTACCGCTAACATTGCCTAATTTTCGGATGATTTTGTATTTATTTTATTTTCTGAGATTATATATACAACTCATGTGGAAATATCTTTTTCTCCAGCACCTCGAGAATGCGAGGAAGATGAGTTTCAATGCCAAAACGGCTACTGCATCCGCAGCCTCTGGCACTGTGATGGAGACAACGACTGCGGGGACAATAGTGATGAGCAGTGTGGTGAGTGCAAAACTGCTGGGCTTATTTAAAAAAAAAATAAAATAAAAAAAGTGTTCTAAAACTTTTGATTTGGGTCCTTCCAGACATGCGCAAATGTTCAGACAAGGAGTTTCGCTGCACAGACGGCAGCTGCATTGCTGAGCACTGGTACTGTGATGGAGACACGGACTGCAAGGACGGGTCAGATGAGGAAAACTGCCGTAAGTTTGTGTGCCCAAGATTATCGTGCGTTCTTCTTGTTCTTACTCAAAAGCTAATCATCTTTTTTTTTTATATATAATTTTTTCAATTACTGCTAGGGCTGTCATTGTTGGAAAATTTTTTAATCGATTATTCTATTAGTTATTCCATCGATTAATTAAAGAAAATTGTATATTTCATTCATGTGTATTACAAAATTGAATGTTTAGTGTTTTAAAAATGAACGAGAGGGATTGATGTACTAGCCAAACTTTTGAAAGTGTTCCTAGTTTGGTCATTGTTTTCCAAAGTAAAAGCAGATGTTTGCAATTTTCTTATTTTGATTCAACGTAAAAGATAATAAGTTTGCTTTCATGAAGGACTACTGAAATTATAGAAAAATTGGAGAAAGAGGATGAAATCAGAGAAATTGGACAATTTTAAGTTAAAGAGGGCTATTCGATTGTTAAAGTGTTTGTCGATTAATTTGATAACCGATTAGTTGTCGATTAATTGATTAATTGTGACACCTCCAGTCACCTTTATAGTAGCCCAGAAGGTAGGAGATATTCACAAATGAAAGGACAAAAATGTTATCAAGGCATCAAGATTAGGGATGTGCGAGTACCGATACCAGGTATTGGTACTCGCGACCTCTTGTGGCCGTTTTATGATCACAAACTAGAAATTAGAAGAATAGAAAATTGCCTTTCTTGCAATTTCACGGAAAAAATTCGATTTTGGGGTATCTGTCGTTTTTTGGGGGACATTTTTAGTATGAAAAGTACTAATGTTATTGGTACTACTGAAGAAATTAGTGCTTGTACTGGTATCTGTCTGGGGAAAAAAAGTGGTATCAAGGGTCCTTATGATCAAGATTTTAGAGGGAATTGCATTTGTGATTACACAACGTCAATTCTGAAGGTAATTTAAACATCACGATAAATGACGGGGCCGAAAGGGTACATGAGGGGATGAAATCATCAGGAAGTGAACGCAGATGCGCATTCTGATCTTCAATCATCCTTCCCTTCATTTCATCTCTAACAGAACTTCCACTTCAAAACGTATTTCTGAACCCTGTCATCTGTTTACCGTATGTGTGCGTGCGTGCGTGCGCGCAGCCTCCGATGTGATGGCGGCCACCTGCAGCGTTGAGGAGTTCCAGTGCGCATATGGCCGCTGCATCCTGGACATCTACCACTGTGACGGAGACGACGACTGCGGAGACTGGTCCGACGAGTCCGATTGCTGTAAGTTGTCCATTACTGCCCAGGGTTACTGTATTATAGTTTAGGATTTTTTTATTATAGTTAGTTTTTGAAATGTAAATGTACTGTAAAAGTATGGGAACTCGTAAATTTGCGACTTTATAAAGTGGCAAATTTTTGAGTTGTTTTTTCTCTAAATATTGCTCCCGCCCTCTAAAAAACAAAATATCTTTATACGTGGCCCTAATCTGTCGTCGTAGTTATTTTTGGCAAATTTGCAAAAAGAAACTTGAAAAGAAAATTTGCGATTTTATAAAGTGGCAAATTTGGCAAATATATATATATATATAAATATAAATATATAAATAAATAAAGTAATAATAAAGTAAATATATATATATATATATATATATATTTATATATATATATATATATATTTATATATATTTATAAGTGACCCTAATACGCTGTCGTAGTTATTTTGGCAAATTTGCAAGAAGAAACTTGAAAAGAAAATTTGCGACTTTATAAAGTGGCAGATTTCTACATGCTCTATAACTAGAAAAATTCCCGCATCTATAATTAAACTATTTAGAGGGTTGTTTGCAAATTATCTTGACGCATATCAACACTCACTCACTCACGCACACACACATACTGATCGGTTTTCCTTTTGATGTTTTTATCTACCCTGTGATAAGCATGGCTTCAAGCTTTCCTGTCATCGTTTGCGCGTCACCAAGGTCACCAGTAGCCTGCGCGGTTCTCTCTGTTCCTCCTTTCCTCCCATGTCCGGAGTTTTCAATGCAACTTTACACTTTTGACTCGCTCATACAATGTGAATCCGTTTTTGAAACCTTTAAGCATTCACTCAGCAGTGCGAGACGAAAAAAGAAGAGTTTGTTTCACACACACACACGAGGCATTCCTCGTCTTCGTACAGCATTCCGTAGGATCTCCAGACACATGAAGGCTGCTTTGTTAGGCAAAAACTGTCTCTCACTCACTATCTTGCCACTTCTCATGTGAATACTATTGGTGGGAATATTTGACTCATAATTCTATTCTATTCCGATTTTTGGGTCTGCAATTCGATTCAGTCGTTTTTCGATTCAGAACGATTCTTATTCAAAATGATTTGATTGACAATGATTTCTGCTTCAATTTAAAGATGTGCAAAGAATCGTCATGAGCTACTCCAGTCGGACTCGCTAATGCTAATTAGCGCGCTACTCGTGGCACTTTTATCACTCAAAAGAACGGCTTTTAATGCAAAACGCTTCAGGAATGTATACAGAGAAGTATCTTAACATTACTCACCGGCATATGCTCTTCCTACGCTGCAAAAAAAAAAACAACTGTTATTGGAATATTTTGATCGTGACTTTTTCCTTTTACTCGCTAATGTGGCTACAACTTAACAGTGTATCAGAATGCGCGCAACCACACAGTGACCAAATCGTGTACAACATGAACAGTGCTCCCAATAATGGCACACACAAACAAACGCAAGATGGTATGAAATAATCTAACTCTTTGACTGCCAGACGTTTTCAGAAAAGGGATGCCGTGGGTGCCAGCCGATTTAAGCATTTTTGACTGATCTTTCAAGGTCCACAGAAAATTATGTGTTTGGACTATGGAAACACACATACTACCAAATGAAAGATTGGACTCTCATCTTTCATCAGAAAAAAAAGTTTGTTTCTAACTTATTCCGTTTTTCAGTAATCAACAATAGAAAATGGTTAGTTTCACCTCTGTTTTGAAAACCCCCCCCCCCGTCTTTTAACGTCTTTGGCACTCCTCCATAGGATTTTACTAAACGTTATTTAACGTTTTTGGCAGTCAAAGAAAAATCGATTTTGGGACATTCAAAATCGATTCTGAATTGTACTAAATGAGAATCGATTTTTTTTTTGGGCACACCCCTAGTAAACACACAGATTGAGATTCACATGCCTTGCTAGCTAGCGGCTACATGGCAAATTACATGAAAGTGCATTACTGTGTTTGGGATGAAACGGGTTGAATAGCGTACACCACTAGCGTATATGTCTGAAAGTAACTGCACCGCACACATATATTCTTGTTGCCTATACAATTTCTCCCTCTTTTGAAAAACACCTGCTGTTTTGATCATCTCTGTCTTCTGTCAGCCAGCTGATAAGCCCGCAGCGGCAGGCTTGAAGCAGCGACCGTGTCTCCCTTCTTCTTTTGCCTTCCCTCCCCGCCTTGCCGTTTGCGTTATCGCCGGCCCCCTTCTTCAAGGGGAACAGACGCGTGCTGTCAGGAGAAAACATGTCAGAGAAATGCGCGCACATGATTTAGGAAGCTTGTGTTTGATTCAGCTTTAATCTCCCTTTCCACCTCCGCCCTCATCTGCTGCCAGTTGGAGCCTCTCTTCCATCTTTCATTGCAAGGAGTGATATATGAGCTGTAAAAGTAAGACGGCTAGCTGTTGAGTCAATTACGCAAGATGGAGTCAAGTATTGAGACAGCTCTTAGTTTGCTGAATCTTAGCCCTTCGTTTTACCAAGAAATGTTGTAATGATTCTGATTTACCTTTTTTTTTTCTTCCTGCATGACTGAGCCCCAGTCCGGTTAATGTAAACATGTCTTTACATCAACTGGACATTGTATTTAATGCAATTTAATTAAATTGTTCCTGATTTATTTTACATACAAAATTGTGCAAAGGACTCACTATAACACAATTCAGCAATAATAAATGTGATTAAATATATTTAAAAAATATATATTATTCATTGTAAATAATTAGTCGCCAATCCCTACAAATACATAATTTTCATTAAAAAATATATGTAATTGTAAGAACTGTTGACTACTGTAATTTCTGGACTATAAGGCGCACCTGACTATAAGCCGCGCTAGCTAAATTTGGGGAATACTCGAGTTTGTTACACATAGAAGCCTCACCAGACTATATGTTGATATTTTAATGTTACCACACCGGGTTTCCACTACTTTCTTTTCCATAACGAGGGTGCAAATTGTCTCGTTCTCGTTCTGTCTCTCGTTCGTACCTTTGTATTAGCTGCAGGGTCGAATGCAAGTGAAAAAAGTAGCGGATTATAGTCCAGAAATTACTGTAGTTGTAATTTACATTGAAAAAAAAATCTTTCTATCACCATTGTCCACCATGAAACACAAATGCCATCTAGTGGTAGAGATTTACCTTTAACTATGGGAATCGTGCCATTAATTACGATTAAAAATTGTAATTGACTGACAGCCCTAATACATAAGGAGTATCTGCATATAAGTGTGTGTGTATATGCAATATGACATGGGCAATAATTAGTTTTAAGTTGCATTAAAAACGGCATTAAAAAAACATGAAATTAGATTTGCTGATACATGCCTTTTTGTTTTTCTATATAAATATTTTGGTACATAAAAACAGTATTGTTTTCCCCATTGAATCAATTTTATTTTAAACAAAATGTAGAATAATTAGTACATAAGATACGGGTATCAAATTATGTTTAAAAATAAATACATGTTAACATTCTTCTTGTATTTAATTATTAGTAAGTCCCAGTGGCCCATTATTGTCAGCCTATTTTTTAGAACAGACCCGTGGGCTAACCATGTTGTCGTTGGGGCAAACCAGTACATCCTTTTTTCTTTTTCTCTTTTCGGACAAAGCGCAATAATCATAACAAAAAGTCATTTGTGTTTGTGGTATTTCGTCTTGCCCCCTCCCTCCCTCTCCTTCCTTGTCCGCGCTGAGAAAGAGACAAATAAAATTTCATTGGAGGCAATAAACTTGAAAAAGACATTTAGCGCTACTCAACTTTGCAAATATGCAAAACAGCCACGGAACAAAGACTGTAAAAAGAGTGTTTGCTGTTTTAGCCGCTAAGGGGAGCATTTTTTTCATTTTCACTACATTTTTGATGGCCATGTGGTTCATAACCATGATCAGTCTCTCTAGAGTATGATTCAGCTTGGGGAAGGGAAGGAATGAATTGCAAAGTAGTGAAATCAAATGGAATCGTTTTCCTCCGTGAACTAAAATGACCTTCTCAAATCAGCTTCAAAGTTTCATAAGGCACCAAAACGATGTATGTCCTTTGTCGTGATCCGGATGGCAACACGCGTGTTTTTTTGTGTGCAGCGTCCCACCAGCCGTGCAGGTCTGTTGAGTTCATGTGCAGCAGCGGGATGTGCATCAATGCAGGCTGGAGGTGCGACGGCGAGTTCGACTGCGACGATCAGTCCGATGAGATGAATTGCAGTGAGTAGTGTTAGATATTATTAACATTTAAATTCTTTATTTTCATATATTAACCATTGTTATACATTATTAACATCTTAATTCTTTATATTAACCATGTTGAAAGGTTTTGTAGACGTGTGGGGCGGGTAGTGTTGAGCTCAGTATGATTTGACCTTAAGCTGGGACATGTTATTTGGTCTAGAAGTTCCTTCTCTGTGGGAAGACACATTTGGTCCTTGAGAACAGAATCTGTTTTGAACACGCACCCCTGACTCTGTTTTCGCCATCGCTCACGGAAAAGTACCCAGAGAGTATGTTTTGTCTACAAATGAAAGAGAGGCGGTCGGTTTTAACTATAAGAAGCCATTTTACACGCGGAAGAGACACATTCGGCGCTCTGAATTCCACCTGTTAAGTGATGAATTGGAGTCTGTTACGATGTCCAGAGATCTCTGTTAGATTAAAATCATTTTTGCAAAGGTGTTTTTTTCTTACATTAAATCTGTCTTCAAGTTTTGGAACACGCAAAGAGGACAAAGAATAATTTTATTCCTCTTTCAGTAGCCACTTTTGTCAGTTGAACGCAGAACGCATACTTGTGCTGTGGGCTGCTGTATCTGCTGTGATTTCCAGTCACGCCTTCCTCTTATTTGAATTGTTCTGCAGCCACGTCCATGTGCACAGCTGACCAATTTCGGTGTGGAACAGGACGCTGCGTCCGGTTGTCATGGAGATGCGATGGCGAAGATGACTGTTCAGACCGCAGTGACGAAGAGGGCTGTGAAAAAACTGGTGGGACTGCGCTTGCTATCATCTTTTCAGCAGCTAAATATAGCCCAAATGTAACTTGCAGTCATGGCAACGGGAACTCTCAACAAAGTCAACTCTTGTTTTCAGTTGAGCCTTAGTGTCTCTTTTTCAACATTTGGTTTATAATCTCGCCATTTGTTGGACCGAGACATGCACAAATAAAATAAACTGGTCTGTACGTTGGACAGACCATGATCATCTAAGGCAGTGGTCCCCAACCTTTTCTGTACCACGGACCGGTTTAATGTCTGACAATATTTTCACGGCCCAATCTAAAGGTTTAGCTGATAAAAACTAAATAAAATGACAAGAAAAAAACTGTGGTATTTTCTCTATAGTAATAATCAACGTAAATCTACTGTGTAATCATGTGCAACTTTATTAACGGTGTCCGTAACGTCGCACCAACAACAGAACATCACATGAGCAACATCGTTTCTGCCCCAAAACAATGCAACACACTCTGGTCGCTATGGTAGCGTTTAAACATACCTTCAAAATAAGGGTCCAGGTTCCTCTTCTGTCCCTTCATTGGACCGTTTCCCCTTCGCAAAGAAACTTTTTAAAGAAGTTTGTTTTTTGCTCATTTTGCTAGCTTGGAATTCAATTTAGCGTGACGTATCATGTGACGTGTGGTGTAGCGGCCTTGAAGTGCGTCAAGTGAGACGGATGTAACAGACAGAATCCGCCCACTTTTCAAAATAAAACATCATTTTCGAAAAAAATTAAAATAATGCATTTTTTTTCTTTCGGTACCAAATGACCCACGGCCCGGTGGTTGGGGACCACTGATCTAAGGAACATAGATGGAGACAGTTTTGAAAGTTTTCTGCCCTCACTTCTTCCTGAAAATTGAGGCACAGAAAGAAAATGTCTCATGGCACTGCATACATCTCGAACAACGCTGAGGAGTCTTGCTGTATTCAGTGGCGTGTTCTGTCAACACAAAATGAAATGAGCTTCCTGTTGGTGTCCCCGCAGAGACGTCACCTTGCGCTCCAGACCAGTTCCAATGTGGGAACGGCCGCTGTATTGGTCAGAGGAAGGTTTGCAATGAGGTCAACGACTGTGAAGACGGGACTGATGAACTTCCACACCATGAATGTCGTAAGTTTCTGCCTGTGATTAAAAAAAAAATATTTAGAAAACAGCAAAGGCCCTGGAATTGAACCCTGTGGAACACCAAACGTTCCGTTATACATGTGCAGTCAAGCGGGGGCCGTATCATCGTGAATCATATGAGTCGGGTGCGTGTCTTGACCACCGCTGAACCCTTGAGACTGACTCACCCAACCCCTGGGGTTTGATCGAACCCAGGTTAAGAAGCACTGCAGTAAGGGCTCCATGTTATAGGCCAGGGATCTGCAACCTGCAGCTCTGGGGGGGGGATAGTAGCAATTTATTTTACATATTTATTTACATTTTTTGCATAAAATATTATTTAAATGCATTGTTTTAAAATTTTAAAAATAAATAATTAAATATTTAAAACATTTTAGTCATAAAGACACAAAGGGTAGATGAAAACATTTTTAAAAATACCTAAAAGTCCCAAAAGAAAATTACCATAAAATTTACACAAATTGCCCAAAATTATTTTAAAAAAAGGGAGAACAGAAGACGCTCAAAAAGTAACAATTAAATGAAGACAGAAAATTACCATAAAATGTCTTTGGAATTGTGAAAAAGTCATTAAAAAATTCATTATAATAGTCATTTTAAAAAAGCCCAGAAAATGTTCAAAAAGTATCTATAAAATATCCAACAACAAAAGAAGAAATCCCAAATATTACCATAAAATGTCCACAAAATTCCCCCAAATGTCAGAAAATTAATAGCAAAAAAAAAAAGGCGGGAAAAATGTCAACAAAATAGCCATAAAGTGTCCCAAAAAAAAAGGAAGAAGAGAGGCCAAAAATGACCATATGTCTATACTGTTTTGTTTGGTTGCTGACCCCCGTTATAGGCACTATTAAGTTCAACAACACCATCATAGCAGACTACAAAGAAGCGGGATATCGAAAAAAGAACACAAATACGGTTGGGACATTTGTACACACTGAGCACACAAACTAAGTCAGTCTGCAATGTTTGTGATGTGTTTCCATCCAGGTCCACGCTCCAGTGACGGCAACTGCAACCAGAATAACGGCGGGTGCTCCCAGAAGTGTCAGATGGTCCGAGGACTGGTCCAGTGCACCTGTCACACCGGATACCGACTGATGGATGACGGCAGATCCTGCCAGGGTATTTGTGTGTGTGTGTGTGTGTGTGTGTGCGTGCGCGCGCGTGTGTGTACGCATTTGACATCGTCAACACACCAATGACTGGTCAGTTGTTTAGTTATGTTGTGTATCATTACACATTCCTGAAACCTGAGACATTAGGTGTTGAACAGCTTGATACAAATAACTCGTGACTAATATAATATGTTAGTCAAAATGATAGTATGCATGGTTAATGATTTAACAAGAAAAGAAAGTATGTCCAGAAACAATATAAGGAGTAATAAAAATTGTTAAGTTTTGGGACGCAATGCAAGAGCTACATCGAAATGTCTGCTAATGTAAACATAATAATGCTCAGTTGAAATTAGGGTTGATCAATAACGGAAAAAAATTATAATCACGATTATTTTGGCAATAATTAAAATCACGATTATTCAAACGATTACTTTTTGGGTTCAAAACAAGAAAATGTTTGAGCATTTAAAAATATTAAGACCAATTTAAAAAAAAAACTATAATGAAAAGAGAATTTAAAACAATATTTATTTGTTTATTTATTTATTTATATGTTGGCAAAAAACTTGATGTTGGAGTGCAGCTTGTGCACTGTGCAGTAGGACGATCATTTATTTTTTGGTAGAAAACAAGAAAATGTTTTAACGTAAAAAACAAATAAAAAATATTCATTTAAAACAAATACGATTCTTTGAAACACTAATGATGCAAGTTCCTTTTGGATGAAACAAAATGTATTAAATTACTGTAGTTATTTAAAAAAATTTATAAAGGTGCTAATGTATAGATTTAAACAACTCAAAATTTTATATTAATAATGTAGTTTTTTTACGATTACATATATATATATATTATGTTTTTTAATTGTAGAGTTTAATAATTGTAATTGTAACTGAATTTCGATTAACTGCACAGCCCTAGTATTATATATATAAAAAAAATTCTTCCAGGAGAGCTCAGTATTGTTCATTCGATTTGACATCATCATTGCTCTCCTTTTTTAAAAAAAAATATAAAAATAAATTAAAAAAGTTTTTTTTTCTCTCTCTCTTTTTTTTTTAAAATATATATACATATATATATATATATATATATATATATATATATATATATATATATATATATATATATATATATTTTTTTTTTGTATGTGGGTGAGTGTGTGTGTGTGTGTGTGTGTGTGTGTGTGCGTGCGTGCGTGCGTGCGTGCGTGTGTGTATTCATCAGTTCACCTAAAGCCCATTAAAAAAAATCCCATACTAATAATATAATATAATAATGAATTGCCAAATGCAGAAACATCAATGTAAGTTATCACGATGTAGTGGCTCTCGCTAACAGACAGAATTAAGTAACCAGAATTAGGTTAAAAAATTCTATTTAATTATTATTATTATTATATATAATTATTAAAAACATTGATGATGAATGGCTTTTCATCATACTGAGGTGTTTCTATTATTTTATTTAGCTACATGTGCAGGACACAATAGTTAAAACGCGTTAGTATGATGCCGTTCAGATTTTTATTAATTTTTTTTAAATAAAACTCTTCCGCATGAAATCAAATGTTATGAAATGAAACAATGAAGGAAAATCTGCACTATTCTTTAGCATGACCCTTGACTAGAAGTTTTATTCTGACGTCTCATAGTCCCGCCCCCTTTTCTTTTTTTCTTCTTTTTTTTTTTTTTTTTGCCTTTATGGCGCGTTCCAGATGTGGACGAGTGTGCCGAAGACGGCTACTGCAGCCAGGGCTGCACCAACGTAGAGGGCGGCTTCCAGTGCTGGTGCGTTCAGGGCTACGAGCTGCGGCCTGACAAGCGTAGCTGCAAGGCGCTGGGTAAAGAAAGATACACTTTACTCTCACTTTGACATGACACGGGCAAGTTTTGACCACAAGTTAAAAAACGTTGCATATTGTGGATATTTTCTTCAGTGGTAGTTATCCATTTGCTGGCTGCAGGGCCTGCAACATATTCTGAAGTTCTGGAGTAGATTTAGTTTCGATGTTGTGAGGATTGAGCTGCTACGTCAGATGCTGCAGAACAGAGTTAAATCCACACTCTAAAAACTGTTGCGTCAAAAATAACCCAACTATGAGGTCAAAAATGGACCAATTCTCTTCTTGGGTCAATTTGAACCAACTTTGAGTCAAAAAATGGGTCTTTTAGTGTAAAACAACTCATAAATATTGGTCAGATCCTTTACTTGGGCCAATTTTTTTTTTGGTCATTTTGTATAAAACAACCCAGAAAGTTGGGTCAAATTGACCCATAAAGTGGATCGGTCCATTTTTGATTCATAATTGGATTACTTTTGGCTCAACTGTTTTTAAAGTGTAGTAGCAGAAGAAAAAGTACAGAAGTGTAGTGTAATAGAAGAAGAAGTACACTCTAAAAACAGCTTCATTATAACTGACCGTCAGTCAGGATTTGCACTCTAAAAACAGTTGGGTCAAAAAGAACCCAACTATGGGTCAAAAATGGACCAATTCTCTTCTTGGGTCAATTTGAACCAACTTTGAGTCAAAAAATGGGTCTTTTAGTGTAAAACAACTCATAAATATTGGTCAGATCCTTTACTTGGGTCAAAAAATAGGTCATTTTGTATAAAACAACCCAGAAAGTTGGGTCAAATTGACCCATAAAGTGTATCGGTCCATTTTTGATTCATAATTGGATTACTTTTGGCTCAACTGTTTTTAAAGTGTAGTAGCAGAAGAAAAAGTACAGAAGTGTAGTGTAATAGAAGAAGAAGTACACTCTAAAAACAGCTTCATTATAACTGACAGTCAGTCAGGATTTGCACTCTAAAAACAGTTGGGTCAAAAATAACCCAACTATGGGTCAAAAATGGACCAATTCTCTACTTGGGTCAATTTGAACCAAAATTGAGTCAAGAAATTGGTCTTTTAGTGTAAAACAACTCATAAATATTGGTCAGATCCTTTCCAAAAAATAGGTCATTTTGTATAAAACAACCCAGAAAGTTGGGCCAAATTGACCCATAAAGTGGATCGGTCCATTTTTTATCCATAATTGGGTTACTTTTGACCCAACTGTTTTTAGAGTGCAAATCCTAACTGACTGTCGTTATAATGAACCTACCACTTAAATGACAAAAATGTTCAATGCTTTTTGCCCAAAATATTTCCATTCCCATGTATATTTCAGTCTTTGTTTTTGATTTCCACAGGTCCAGAGCCGGTGCTGTTATTTGCCAATCGAATCGATATCCGTCAGGTTCTGCCACACCGCTCCGAGTACACGTTGCTGCTCAACAACCTTGAGAATGCCATCGCTCTCGACTTCCATCACAGCCAAGAGCTGGTTTTCTGGTCAGACGTGACCCTGGACCGCATCATGAAGGCCAACCTCAACGGGTCCAATGTGGAAGAGGTCGTCTCCACTGGCCTGGAGAGCCCAGGTGGGCGCCGCCGCAAACAAGACACAAATCAAAATCTTCATTTATCAAATATGTTCCGGCTGTCTTCCGCTAGCGGCTAGTGTGTTTCTCGTTTTCTCTTTCTTTGCCACTTTACCAATTCACTCCCAGCCATTTACACTGAAGCGACCCACTTCATTCCCGGCTGTTTTACTGGATGTTGACTGATTTTGCAAGGCCCACAGAATAATTGCTATAAAATCATGGAACTTACCAAAAGAAAGATTAGTCTCTTCTTTCATCAGGAAAAAAAGTATATTTCTATCTGTTTCCGTTTTGCAGTAATTAGCATTACAATATCGCTAAGTTTCATCATTATTCGCAAATCTGTGTAGAACTGTGGGTAAATGAGCCTTTTTCAACATGGCCCTGGTTGATCTCTTTTGCTCTGCTGCCACCCGCTGGCCGTTTTTGTAATAACTATCATTTCTTCAACCGTTTTTTTTGCGGTTGAGAGGCTGCATTAAAGCCTTCTGTATGCTCTAGCATAAAAAAACAAACAGAACATGTATAAATACGTCTTTGGGACAGATATATTTATATATTTTTATGATTTTTGGGAGAAAAATAGTTAAAAACAAAAGTGACAACCTTATTTTGATAATGTGTGGAGTAGAAAGTACAGATAATCAAATGTAACGAAGAAAAGTAAAAAGTAGTCTAAAATACTCCCAAAAAAAAAACTACTCAAGTATTTGTACTTTGTTACTTCCCATCTCTGCCGATACCTGATATATACATTCAAACGGACCATTTTCTCTCAAACAGGCGGGCTTGCCATCGATTGGATCCACGACAAATTGTACTGGACAGACTCTGGGACGTCCCGCATTGAGGTGGCCAACCTGGACGGGACGCATCGCAAGGTGCTGCTGTGGCAGAACATGGAGAAGCCCCGGGCCATCGCGCTGCACCCTATAGAGGGGTAGGAGCTCACACACACACACACACGCACGCACACGCCAAGTGATTCGCAGCAGATGGTTTCACATGTGCACACTATCCTCTCTGGATGTGTCCCAGTTGTAGCGAAGTTCCAGAGCGAGGATTAAAGTTTGGCAGCACCGCAGTGCCCACAGGCAAGCGCCGTGTGTGGATGGAGAAAAGATTTCACACAAGAAGCAGTGGCTAAGACTCCCTCCCTGACTTTGCTGTATGTCGCAGTGGCAGGAAAAATGTCAAGCTTAGAACTCTCAATCAGTTGTTAGGCAGCGATACAAACATCTGAAAGTCGTCAACTGTCGACCCCGAGCACAGTTTCATTTTTGTCTATAGTGGCACGGAAATAGCATCTCCTCTCCCAGTGGTTTAAACAAGCTGTCTAATGTGGCGTTGCTGTTTTTTTTTTTTTGTTTTTTCATTCCTCAGTAAGATCTACTGGACCGACTGGGGCAACACGCCTCGCATCGAGTATGCCAATATGGACGGCTCGAATCGACGGGTAATTGCGGACACTCATCTGTTCTGGCCAAACGGCCTAACCATCGACTACGCTGGCCACCGCATGTACTGGGTGGACGCCAAGCACCATGTCATCGAAAGAGCCGACTTAGACGGACGCAATCGGAAAGCTGTCATCAACCAAGGTAAACGACTTAAATAGTCTTCCCAAATGGAAGGGTCAAATATACGTTCACTGTAAAAAAAATATATATATAAAATATAAAAAAAAGATATAATTTGAATATGAATATGTGCTACGTTTAAAAGTAAAATCAATACTTTAGTAAACACTATCATACTACAAGTTAAAAAAAAAAAAAAAAAAAGCTATTGAGGAACCTTAATCTGAAGAAAGCTATAAAAACATGGAACCTACAAAAGAAAGATTAGAGTCTCTTATTTCATCAGGGGAAAAAAATGTATATTTGTATCTGATTTCGTTGTGCAGCAATTAGCATTAGAATATAGTTGAGTTTCATCATTGTTCACAAACCTGTTGAAAACACTGGCAAAAAGAGCTTGTTGCAACATGGCCCTTGTTGATCTCTTATACTCTGCTGCCACCGTTTTTTTTGTAATAAATACCATTGCTTTAAGCCACCTTTTCACGTCAGAAGCTGTATCAAAGCCTTCTGTATGTTCTAGCATAAAAAAAAACAAAAACAGAAAAAACATAGAAATACGTTTTTGGGAGTGAAGGACAAAGTATTTAAAAAAAAACGTATGAGTTAAGCATACGTTGGTGTATGCAAAGAGCTTAGTATTATGGTGAATGTTAATGGCCTGAATTTTTATTTTTTTTACAGCGTTGAGAAGCACATGCTGCCTGTAATTGTGCTTTCATGAGGACTTGAACTTTGAGACTTTTTTTTGTACACATTATACACACACACTCACACACGCTTTATTATACAACGTTAGACCATGTCATCAGCACAATATTTCCATGAAAATAAATATGAATGAGTCTTTTTACTGATGTAAAAACACATGACACAATACACATGCACAATTTGTTGGTGACTAATAAATCAGGGATCCGGTAACAACAGATTAAAGGAAGCAGAATATCGATTCCTTGTTCACATGCCAGATTTCAAATTTAGTGCTGTGCAATGAAAGCAGTGTGATGCCAGGCGCCTGAACTTCTTTGCTATTTTAGTGGGGGCGGAAGTTAAGACACCTGAATGTGGACGTGTGGCTTAACACACAAAGATCAACAAACAAAAAATGGTTGTGATCCAGTCATTCTTTGCAATCTTATCTTAACTCATTCACTGCCATGAAGTCATTAAAACATTTTTAAAAAACATTGTTAAAAATTTGGGGCGACAGACAATTAAAATTTTTAATCGTAATAAATTGCATGACTTCACTAGTTAACTCATGATTTATCACAAATTTTATATCTGTTCCAAATGTACAATATTTATTTTCTAGGTTTTCATACTCTTAACAAAAGTGGAAAAAAAATGTTAAATAGATAATGTTCAAATTAATTTTTGACGTTTATAGCAGTCAATGGCAGTGAATTAATTTTAAAGAAAAGATTATTAAAAAATGAGGGGGGACAGGTGGTTAAAATTTTAATCGTAATTAATCACATGACTTCACTTCTTAACTCACGATTAATCACAAATTGTATATCTGTTCTAAATGTACGCCAAAAAGTTTTCATACTCCTGTTAACAAAAGTGGATTTTTTTTTAAATAGTAATAGTTCAAATGAATTTTTGACGTTTATAGCCGTCAATGGCAGTGAATGAGTTCATTTGTGCCACCTGACAGGCCGAAAATGCATTTATAATTGGTAGTCTTCTTTTTCTTTTTCAGTTTTTTTTTAAAGCACATCCATCAAGATTGTTCAAGTGTGTACTGTGAGAGGGGGTCAGCGTTGGTGTGTGCGTGCGCGCGCCATTGTCCGTGTGAGCACTCCTTAATGATGTGTGCTCTGAGGATAAAAGGCTGTAATTGGCCCTGTCCGTTCTCCAGGGCTCCTGTTTGCTCAGACAACACACAGGACAAATGGGACGTGCGCGCGCGCGCGTGTGCGCGTGTCGGCTCATTTCTACCGGCCAGGCTGCAGTGCTAAGGAATGTTAATGAGTATCTACGTGCACCTATAGTTGTGTTACGTGCGTGTGTGCTTTATCTGGATGTGCGCCAAGTTCCTGGAGCTGTACAGTGGGCGTGTGTGGCGGTTTAATCTTTTACCAGCGTACACACCTGTGGACCCCTCAGGTGGGGGCAAAGATGAGGGTTCTGTGGGGGCGTGTCAACTTGATCTCGCCTGGAGATATTCTGCACGGCAAAGACGCCTCTTTTACAATGAGTCGTCTCCGCCATGTGACACAACCTGTCCTCGGGGAAGTAGACAATAGAGAGCCCTTGACGAAAGGTCTTTGCAAAAAAAAAAAAAGACTTCTTCTTTTTCAGTCTCTATCCTTTGTGTTTTTACTAACCCTATGCTACCTTGAGGTCCTTTAAAAATGTTGCATCAAAATGTCTACACTGAAATGATTATGCTCAATTTAGTTTGATACTGTCAGAGGTGCAATATTAGCAATGTGATTATTATCATTATTAGAGCCCGAGCAGCGACCGCTGCGCGGTGCCTATTTCTGTATAATTTTTTTTTATTATTATTCTCCGCGAACAATCAAATTTTTTTTAGACCCTAAACATTAAGGATGTTACGATAACGACAATATTAAACTGCCACAACATCATCGTCGTCATGTCACGACGTCTGTTACACATCTGTTTAAAAAAAAAGTCAGGTTGGTTTTCATATATGCAGTTTTAGCACCCTCTGGTGGCTAGTTTTTGCTTTACAAGGCATGTTTTGGCCCTTCTATGTTTAAAATCCATGTTAACTCATTCACTGCCATTGACGGCTATAGACGTCAAAAAATCATTTTAACTATTTCGATTTAACATTTTTTTTTTACTTTTGTTAACAAGAGTATGAAAATCTAGAAAAAAAATTGTACACTTCGAACAGATATAAAATTTGTGATTAATCGGGAGTG